>NW_028063960.1:0-390 GCF_054177405.1 Leptonychotes weddellii
TCAGGGAGGACAGGGTTGAATTCATGGAACAGGCACCTGCTTGTGACCATCTGTGGGCAGAATAACACCCCCACCCCCGAGAGGTGTCAGACCTGTGAATGTGTTAGGGTACATGGCAAGGGGGAAGTCATGATGCAGATGGAGTTAAGATTGCCAACCAGCTGACCTTGAGATGGGGAGATTATCCTGGGTTACCTGGGTGGACCTAATGTCATCAGCAGTGTTTATAAATGAAAGGACAGGGGAGAGCCAGTATCCTGGTAATGTGGTATGAGGAGGACTCAACCACCACTGCTGGCTGTGAGGATGGAAGGGACCCGGAGCCAGGGGGTGCAGGGCCTCCAGAGGCTGGAAAAGACAAGGAAGGTCTTCTCCCTTAGAGCCTCCAGA
>NW_028063961.1:0-390 GCF_054177405.1 Leptonychotes weddellii
CAGTAACAGGATTGTAAAGAATCTTAGCTTTTTCAAAAGTAAGAAGATGTTGTTCTCTTAAATAATCAATGACTGGGGCACCTGGTTGGCTCAGATGCATACGACTCTTGATCTTGGGGTTGTGAGTTCGAGCCCATGTTGGGTGTGGAGATTACTTAAATAAATACATAAATAAGCTTTAAATAATCAATGACATGAGAAAGGTAATATAAATTACAGAAAGTTATTCTAAGACACAGAATCTTTGCCTTCTAGGCAGATTATTCAGAAGGTAAAGAAAAACATTTACAACCTCTTGTTGAAAGTAGACCAATAATCCAGGGAAAAATTTGTCTTTTTAACAGACAGAAAAACAAATTCTGCTTTGCATCAGTATAGTATTTGATACTA
>NW_028063962.1:0-390 GCF_054177405.1 Leptonychotes weddellii
TTTTTTCTTTATCTTTGATTTTCTGTAAAGTGAAAATAATATGCTTACATGTAGATTTTTCGACATTTATCCTGCTTAGTGTTTTCTGAGCTTTCTCCCCCTCCTTTCCCTCCCTCTCCTCTTCGTCCTTCTCCTTTTTCCAGTACAGGATATTTGATTGTGTTGCACTTAGTTACAAATTACATTGTTCAGGGGCGCCTGGGTGGCTCAGTCGTTAAGCGTCTGCCTTCGGCTCAGGTCGTGATCCCAGGGTCCTGGGATCGAGCCCCGCATCGGGCTCCCTGCACCGCAGGGAAGCCTGCTTCTCCCTCTCCCCCTCCCCCTGCTTGTGTTCCCTCTCTCGCTATGTCTCTCTCTGTCAAATAAATAAATAAAATCTTAAAAAAAAAA
>NW_028063963.1:0-390 GCF_054177405.1 Leptonychotes weddellii
CAGACACGCACACGGACACACGAACATGCAGAGACACACATGCACACGGACACACTAACATGCAGAGACACACAGACACACACACGGACACACTAACAGGCAGAGACACACACAGACACGCACACGGACACACAAACATGCAGAGACACAGACACGCACACGGATGCACTCACAGACACAGACACACACAAGGACACACTAACATGCAGAGACACACAGACATGCACACAGACACACAAACATGCAGAGACACAGACACGCACACAGACACACAAACATGCAGAGACACACAGACACGCACACGGATGCACTCACAGACACAGACACGCACACGGACACACAAACATGCAGAGACACACAGACATGCACACGGACACACAAACATGCAGA
>NW_028063964.1:0-390 GCF_054177405.1 Leptonychotes weddellii
ACAGTTTGGAAAACTTTATTTCATGTA
The DNA here is from genome assembly GCF_054177405.1 of Leptonychotes weddellii. Lineage (NCBI taxonomy): Eukaryota > Metazoa > Chordata > Mammalia > Carnivora > Phocidae > Leptonychotes > Leptonychotes weddellii. Next base: position 28 of record NW_028063964.1, read on the forward strand.
ATATGCAAAACTTCTAGAAGAAAACAGAAGATATAGAAGAAAACCTATGTGACTTTGGCTTTGGTAATGAACTTTTAGATTCAACAACAAAAGTGTGATCTGTGAAAGAAAAATTGATAGGTTGAACTTGATTAAAGTTAAAAACTTTTGTCCTGGGAAAGATACTGTTAAGAGAATAAAAATACACGCCACAGACTGGGGAAAATATTTGCAAAACACATATCTGATAAAAGCCTTGCATCCAAATTATACAAAGAACTTTTACAACTCAGCAATAAGAAAACAAACAACCCAATTTAAAAACTGGGCAAAAGATCTGCACAGCGTCTCACCGAAGGAGACATGGATGGCAGGTAAGCCTAA
>NW_028063965.1:0-390 GCF_054177405.1 Leptonychotes weddellii
GCGCCTGGGTGGCTCAGTTGGTTAAGCGACTGCCTTCGGCTCAGGTCATGATCCTGGAGTCCCGGGATCGAGTCCCACATCGGGCTCCCTGCTCGGCAGGGAGTCTGCTTCTCCCTCTGACCCTCACCCCTCTCATGCTCTCTCTCTCTATCTCATTCTCTCTCTCAAATAAATAAATAAAATCTTTAAAAAAAAAAAATAAAGAGTTGCCCTGCAATGATACATTCCAAAGCCAGGTCTTCATTAAACTGATGTGAACATTCACTGGTGACATCTGTCACTTGGAATTCTTCCCTTAATTAAATTGATTGTGAACAAGTAACAAAGGCTTATTGCTTCAGGACATCTGGCATATGGAAATGGCTCCTTGCAAAGAACCAAATGTTAAAC
>NW_028063966.1:0-390 GCF_054177405.1 Leptonychotes weddellii
AAAAAAAAAGACTTTTTTATAACTCCATACTACTCATTGTTTTCATGTACCATGTTTTTTTCAAATAATTCCTTATCTTTGGACATTTGGGTTATTTTAGTTTTTGTCTAATAGAGTGTTCCAACAAATAACCTTATGCATCTGTCATTTGCTAGTGTATTTTTGGGATAGCTTCTTAGAAGTGGGACCATTGGTTCAAAGAGTAAATACTTTCCTGGACATCCACAGAATCATCACAGAATATCTCGTCAAGTTTTTTTGGATTATTTCCAATATGATAGATGAGAAATGGTATTGCAGCATACTTTTAATTTGTATCTTTCATATTAGTGAGGTTGAGCATCTTTCCCTAGGTTTAAAGGCCATTTACATTTCTTTTTTGTGTTTTAT
>NW_028063967.1:0-390 GCF_054177405.1 Leptonychotes weddellii
AGAGGGGCGCCTGGGTGGCTCAGTCGGTTAAGCGACTGCCTTCGGCTCAGGTCATGATCCTGGAGTCCCGGGATCGAGTCCCGCATCGGGCTCCCTGCTCGGCGGGGAGTCTGCTTCGTCCTCTGACCCTATCCCCTCTCCTGCTCTCTCTCTCTCATTCTCTCTCTCTCAAATAAATAAATAAAATCTTAAAAAAAAATAAAATAAAATAATTAAGATGAGGGGCGCCTGGGTGGCTCGGTCAGTTAAGTGTCTGCCTTCGGCTCAGGTCATGATCCCGGAGTCCCGGGATCGAGTCCCGCATCGGGCTCCCTGCTCGGCAGGGAGTCTGCTTCTCACTCTGACCCTCCTCCCTCTCATGCTCTCTGTCTCTCATTCTCTCTCTCTCTC
>NW_028063968.1:0-390 GCF_054177405.1 Leptonychotes weddellii
GATAGGAGGATTGCTACCCCAGCTTTCTTTTGAGGTCCATTCGCATGATAAATGGATCTCTACCCCCTCACTTTCGATCTGGAGGTGTCTTTAGTTCTAAAATGAGTCTCTTGTAGATAGCATATGGATGGGTCTTGCTTTTTTATCCAGTCGGATACCCTGTGTCTTTTTTTTTTTTTTTAAATGATGACTTTTTTTTGAAGATTTTATTTATTCATTTGAGACACAGAGATACAGGGAGAGAGAGAGAGAGCGAGAGAGAGCATGAGCAGGGAGAGAGGCAGAGGGAGAGGGAGAAGCAGGCTCCCCGCTGAGCCAGGAGCCCGATGCGGGGCTCGATCCCAGGACCCTGGGATCATGACCTGAGCCGAAGGCAGACGCTTAACCATC
>NW_028063969.1:0-8223 GCF_054177405.1 Leptonychotes weddellii
AATTAACAAGATTGATAAGCCCCTGGCCAGACTTATCAAAAAGAAAAGAGAAAGGACCCAAATAAATAAAATCATGAATGGAAGAGGAGAGAACACAACCAATACCGAAGAAATACAAACAATTATAAGAACACATATGAGCAACTATAAGCCAGCAAATTAGACAATCTGGAAGAAATGGATGCATTCCTAGAGACATATAAACTACCAAAACTGAATCAGGAAGAAATAGAAAACCTGAACAAACCCATAGCCAGTAATGAAATTGAAACAGTCATCAAAAATCTCCCAACAAACAAGAGCCCAGGGCCAGATGGCTTCCCAGGGGAATTCTACCAAACATTTAAAGAAGAATTAATACTTATTCTTCTGAAACTGTTCCAAAAAATAGAAATGGAAGGAAAACTTCCAAACTCATTTTATGAGTCCAGCATGCTGATACACACAGCATGAACGAATTTTGACATAATTAAGTTGAATGAAAAAAGCCAGACAGAAAGAATATATACTTTATAATTCCACTTATATAAAATTCTAGAGAACACAAACTAATCTATAGTAATAGGAAACAGATCAGTGCTTGCCTGGGGATGGGGTAGGGATAGGACAAAGGGACACAAGAAAACTTTCAGGGGTGATCCGTATGTTCATTATCTTGATTGTGGTGATGATCTCACGGGTGTATTCATATGTTAAAACTTATCATATTGACACTTTAAACATATGCATTTTATTGTATGCCAATTATACCTCAGTAAAGCATGTATTTTTTTTTGTTTTTTGTTTTTTTTAAGTAACATTCCTACCTTGGAATACAGAAGTGAAGTGCAAAGAGTAACAGTTGTTATTAATCTCACTGTCAAAAAGTTAATATTTGGGCATATTTACTTCCAGCCCAATTTCTTTATAAATACACTTTTAAAAACATACCTGAAATAAAACTGTATCTGTGTTTTTTTAAATCCCCATGATGTGCAGGAATGAGAATCATTGCTTTTGCTGTTGGTTTCTCATGTCTCAGTGAACAGAAGATGCTAATCTTTTGGGTTGACTGGGACCTACTTTGGCAGAAGTGCCTGCCCTGTGCTCAGCCTCCATTCATTCATTACAAAAGTATTTTGTAATGATTCCCTACAACATAGTATGCACTGTGCCAGGTGCCGAGATACTTCCTGCTCTAAACAAGGACAACTTTTTGGCTTCCTGGAGCAAAGAATGGTTGGAGGTGCTCTTCCCACCCATAGTAGTTCTACCCAAATGTCTGCTAGGAAACGTGGCCCTGATATAACTGAGAGATTCATGACTCTTCAGGTCGCTCATTCCTGGTGAAGTTTTCTTTTAGGGAAAGCACAAACATGACCACATCCTTCCTACCACTGGGGAATTACTGTTGTGAGGGTTTTTTATGCAGATGTATAAACACATGTGCTCCTGAATTGAGCTGAAAGTGTTAACCAGGTGGTACACTGGTACTACTAGCATCACATGCCTTAGTTTTTGGCTCCTGGTAGGAGACTTGATCTAGCTTCTCAAATAATCCTGGAATTTCCTAAAGAGCTTGAATCCACATCTTTAGGACAGTGTTACATGGGAACTTAAGACATGTGATGTGGCCAAATGAATGGCCTAGTTCATTTAGCTGGAGGAGAAACAGGAAACCTGCCCAATTCTTTCACCAAGCCCTTCAAGGCCCTGATTGAGCTTGCATCCCATAGCCTTACAACTGGGAGAGACTCTCTGCCCCATCTTGGACAGGACACTCATTTGGCAAGTGTGGAGAAGTAGCCAGCTCCTTCACAAGCTGTGTCCTGCTGCTTCTTTCTCCAGCCCCTATACTTGTAACCACTGAAGCTCTTCCCACCTTAAAAAAAAAAAAACAAACAAAAAAACATTTACACACCTTTCCCAACTCCAGGTTTCAGTTTAAATGTTGTTTCCTCAGGGAAGCCTTCCCCATCCTTCCAGATTAGGTTAGATTCCCCCATTAAATACTGCCAGGGCCTACTAACCTATTCCTTTTTAGCCTTTATAATAATCAATATTTATATAGTCCTATTTTAAATATCTACCTCTAGACTGTAAGCTTCTTGGGGACAGTGACTATATCTGTCTTGGTTACCATAACATTCTCCTTGTCTAACAAATGCCCAACACTTAGTTCTTCCCACACATATTTGTAGAATGGATGAGCTGCCCTAGTCTAGTCCAGGACTCCTCCTTTTCAGCTAAACAGCTCTTTCCATTTTCAACTTTTTACTCACCATGTCCCCGACCCTACCCTACCCCACCCAAATATGAGCCCCAGGAGAATCTGGGCTGGGAGAGGAATCTGAATTACACATATAACACTGGAATCAGAAAAACCATGCCCTTTTGGTGATTCAGCCTTTGTTTCTGACCAAAGCTCTTCCTCTAAGCTCTTCACTTAAGATGGAGTTTCTCTCCAAGAGAACTCTTGGTCTTTGCCTTAAACACCTAAGTCCCTTCCCAGCACACATTCTCCATCAATAGAGTCAGGGTTGTGAAGAGGCAATTCCGGGAGGCTGTTAGTGTAGTGTTTGTGGCTTTTTTCCCCTTTCCAACCCATTTATAAACTTTGAATCCATACTTGGCCTTTTTTAACCACTTATCACATCTTATGATCATCTGGTTATTGATAATTCAAATCACTTAAATCTGAAAACCTTAAATATTCTTCAAAACTCAGTTGACATTTTGGTCTTCTAGGGTCACCCAGGCAGCTTTCTCAGAGGCTATAAGGTCTGTGTGGAGATATAACTGTTGCTCCTCTGGAGGGCAGACCATACCACATGCTCAGAATCAGAGGTCAGGAAGGATCATATACTTGTCCCTGCCTGGCCAGCAAACCCTATTATCAAATTACTATTTTTATACTTTTTGGAGGAAAATAATTCTCATGTTATTTCTCTGTTACAGAGTAGATAGGATTAATACTTATTACATGGAGCCAAAGATTAAATAATTCTCAGATTGACTGCCTAGTGGATATGGGATTTCCGTTTGGAATGACAAAACATTTTGGAACTAGATAGAGGTGATGGTTGCACAGCATTGTGAGTGTACATAAATGTCACTGAATTGTATACTTTAAAATGGTTAATTTTATGTTATGTGAATTTTACTTCAATTAAAAAATTATCACTAATTCTCAAGGAACATAGAATTTCTCTCACAAGAGTCTAGGAATTTCAGTTGGTCATTGCTGAAGTCATAAAATTCCTCAGAGGTGTGGCCATCTGTCTTCCTTCCCCCAACCCCGTATCATTTGAAGCCAGCTGGATTTAACCTACTACTTAAAGATTCCATTTTAGAAAACAACTTCTAGCAGCAAATTGTTGGCACAGAGGAATAGCCATAATGGAGGACAACAAAAATACCTCCTGACTAATTTCTGAATATATCCTTTATAAGGATATTTTACTATGTAACTTCATTAGTTAAAATACTTTCTTGTTGCAACGACATGGATGGAACTGGAGGGTATTATGCTGAACGAAATAAGTCAATCAGAGAAAGACATGTATCATATGACCTCACTGATATGAGGAATTCTTAATCTCAGGAAACAAACTGAGGGTTGCTGGAGTGGTGGGGGCTGGGAGGGATGGGGTGGCTGGGTGATAGACATTGGGGAGGGTATGTGCTTGGTGAGCGCTGTGAATTGTGTAAGACTGTTGAATCACAGACCTGTACCTTTGAAACAAATAATACATTATATGTTAAAAAAGAAGAAGAAGAAGAAGATAGCAGGAGGAGAAGAATGAAGGGGGGGAAATCAGAGGGGGAGATGAACCATGAGAGACTATGGACTCTGAAAAACAAACTGAGGGTTCTAGAGGGGAGGGGGTGGGGGGGTGGGTTAACCTGGTGATGGGTATTAAGGAGGGCACCTTCTGCATGGTGCACTGGGTGTTATACGCAAACAATGAGTCATGGAACACTACATCAAAAACTAATGATGTAATGTATGGTGATTAACATAATAATAATTAAAAAATACTTTCTTGTTGTTACATCTTAGAATATATGAGGTGGATATGAAATTTTAGTCATATTAACAATGTATTTTAGATGAATTCACAAGCTATGCTATTCTCACTGCAAATGAATTCATTTATTCAGTCAACAACAAATATTTTTTGAGTATCTTTTTTGTGTCAGTCAGGTTATTAGGTGCTAGGAATACCAAGATGAGTAAGACATAACCCCTACTCAAAAATTTGTGATCTAATAATCACATTAGTTATACAGATGATCATGTTTCAAATATAGAAATCTAGATCAGAAGATGAGGTGAGCTTCAAGGTATCAAGAGCCTGTTTGTCAAGGTCACTGCTATATCCCCCATACATAATAGGTCTGGCATATTGAAGGAACCCAACAGATACTTTCTGATACATGGATGAAGCTTTCCACAATTGTATGCTATTTTCACTGTTTTATGTAGTTCTTATGTAAACCAGCATTGAGTCAAACCAGAAATGCCCAATTTATTGGCTTTAATCTAAAAAGTGTAATGAATGCATTCTTTCTTATCCTCCCCAGTGTGCAAATATCATTTTCATGTCAATATTCAGATTGTCTGCTATTAATTCATTTATTCTGCTCACAGTAGTGGGCCAATAACCACAGAAAACACCTTTGGAAAAAGGCATCCATCCTCCTCTCCAGCCTCCTTACTCCCCTCAGTTTCCACTCCCTTGTTTTCTCCAAAGATTCTGATTTCTACATCAGCCTTTACTCTCTCCCCAGATACTTGGACTTAGTGGCTTGGTTTGGGGCTGACTGCCTCAATTTGGTCCACGATGCCACCACTCAAGGTAACTTCCAGCATCTTAATTCTGCCCTGAATCTTGACCACAAAGAAGTGGCAGTCTTGCAATGGTCCTGAAGAACCAGGCCAAGACTTCTACTAATATCCCTATTTGCATGTATTTTTTTAAAAGTTAGTATTATTGCTCAGGAATAATTAGCAACTAGGGCCCAGCCTAAAACAAGATGGATTAATACCATGTTATACTACAACTACCAAGTCACCTTTTCCAAAATTCCTAAAGCAGGCCAAACCAACTGATTTATCCCTGATCATTATCTCACCTATCCGATCCTACCCTTGGGTTGTGTTAGAAAGATACCACAAAGAGAATAGCAGGCTTGTAGTTCATCCTCTTCTGGGGAGAAGGGGAAGCCTCCACCTCCCACTCCAAGTCCAGTGGGCAAGGGAGGAACAAGAGAGCCCACTAGGAAGCCCAGCAGTATACCACTGAGGGACTATGTGGTGGCTGTCTGTGCAGGAGGTCAGCTGGGGAGCTGGGGTCAATCTGCCACTTCAGGCATTCTGGCAGTGGGCAAGCCTTGCCTTGGAACAACTCAAGGAAGGCAGGATTGGGATGAGTGTCACACATTTTCAGAACCACAGGGTTATCCAGAAAGAAGCAAATACTTACCAAGAGAGAAAGAGATCTTTGTTCTGGTCACTTGACTGTCCTGCCCAACACTGCAAATTCCAGCTTTGGAAAAGGGAAGGAGAGACATTTCAGAATCAGGCTCTCTAATAATCAGGGCCCCAGGCCAGTTGTGCCCTGGAAGGAGAGGAAATGAGATTCCAATTGAGAATGAGATTCAAGTCTTTAAACGACAGAATTTTCATAACCAAAATGAGTAGTTATGGAATCTGAAAGTTAGGAAATTAACTTTCCTAGGAGTTCTAGAAGTTGTTAGAGGCAGGATGGGGAGATTTCACAGAGCTCTGTAGAAAGCAAAGATTGGAGAAAAATAAATCTTCTTCATGTCTAAATACTCTGAGTTGAGTCATAATCAAGCCCTCCCAGAACAGAGTTGTGTCCAGTGATATGTAATCGTGGATATCAGCTTTAAATCTGTCTGGCATATTAAGCTCTCAACCAGGACCACCTTCATGGTTGCAGCCTCATGGGGGCTCCATGCTTATGGTATAACGTTCTGTGGTCACCATCTTGAAGTTCTTAATACTTTCATATTCAAGTTTGTATTTTGTAAATGAAGTCTGATGGGGCAATGAAGCCTGGAGCCTTAGTTCATGTATAGTCCTACTTCCCACCACATTCCCAGATGGATTCTCCACTACCCACCATCCTATTCCCTGATTTCCAGACCCCTATCCAGGCTCCCCTTCACTGCTCCCACCCAATAGTGGCTGCTGCAGGGCCCTGTAGGGCCCTGGGTGCAGGTATAGGAAGATTTGGGTCAGATGGAAATGGAGAGTGCCATCTCCATCCTGAGCTAAAAGTGCCACAGTGTGTTGGATGGGGAGCCTCTAGCTTACCCCCGATCCAGGAAGTCAGTGTATCTGGGATTCTCTTGTCCACTATGGGTTGTTGCCAGGAGGCTGGTGGGAAGGGAGACCTCCTTATCCCTGACCAGGGAGCAGAGCATTAGTCTAGTGGCTAGTGGCTGGGTGGCATGGGTGGGTAGAATAACTCAGCAGTTAGTGAGCCACGTGGGGTTAGTCTCTCAGTGAGTGTGTGTTTGTGTGTGTGTATATATATATGGGTTAGCCTGGTGATGGGATTAAAGAGGGCACGTTCTGCATGGAGGACTGGGTGTTATACACAAACAATGAATCATGAAATGCTACATCAAAAACTAATGATGTAATGTATGGTGATTAACATAACAATAAAAAATTTTTAAAAAATAAAAAATAAAGCAAAAAAAAATGTCAGTTACTTAAAATAAATTGAAAACATTTGTTAAAGCCAAGATTAGGATTTTGGCTTTTCAAACAACCTATTGGAATTTCAGAGGTTTTGCCTGTGAGATATTGTTGGCAAGAACAATTTCATGAAATGAGAAAAAGAAAATTTAAACATGTTGAAATGAATACACATAGTTGGACACTTGCTAAGATCAACTTTCATTGTTTTTTATTTTAGTTACTTATCTCTTAAATATTTTCTCTTCCTGATTCATTTTCCCAATTGTAGCAGAAACTGCCAGATGTGCATCTAAATACTGTCCTGCCCACTTCTTCCACTATAAAAAAAGATACATGTCTGGCCAGCTATACAACATGTTCTTGCTCCTTCTGTTCTTAGATAAGGTCATGTGAGTAAGTTCACTTGAATGAAATTTGAGTAGTCTTGGCTGTAAAAACCTCCCACACATGCTTCTGTAGGATGGTAACCTGCCTCCAAGATGGCGTCCAGTGACTGTTGACTCCTGGTATTTTTGTCCCTGTGTAATCCCCTCCTTCACTGACTGTAGCTGACCTATATAACTAATAGTATGTTGCAGAAATGATAGAATGTATAGGTCATAAAAGATATTGCAACTTTCATCTTGCCCCCCTTTTTTAAAGTGATCTCTACAACCAATGTGGGGTTTGAACTCACGACCCTGAGATCAAGAGCTGCAGTTCAACTGACTGAGCCAACTGGGCACTCTTTATCTTGCCCTTCTATTTATTTATTTATTTTAAATTTTATTTTGTTATGTAGGTCACCATACAGTACATCATTCATTTTTGATGTGGTGATCCACGATCCATTGTTTTCCTATAACACCCAGTGCTCCATGCAGTCCGTGCCCTCCTTAATACCCATCACTGGGCTAACCAATCCCCCCTCCCCCCTCCCCTCTAAAACCCTGTTTGTTTCTCAGAGTCTGTAGTCTCTCATGGTTCATCTCTCCCTCTGATTTCCCTCCCTTCATTTTTCCCTTCCTACTCCCAATGTCCTCCATGCTATTCCGTATGTTCCACAAATCAGTGAAACCATATGATAATTGACTTTCTCTGCCTGACTTATTTCACTTAGCATAATCTCCTCCAGTCCCATCCATGTTGATGTAAAAGTTGGGTATTCATCCTTTCTGATGGCTGAGTAACATTCCATTGTATATATGGACCACATCTTCTTTATCCATTTATCTGTTGAAGGGCATCTCAGCTCTTTCCACAGTTTGGCTACTGCAGACATTGCTGCTATGAACATTGGGGTGCATACGGCCCCTCTTTTCACTACATCTGTGTCTTTGGGGTAAATACCCAGGAGTGCAATTGCTGGGTCATAGGGTAGCTCTATTTTTAAATTTTTGAGGCACCTCCACACTGTTTTCCAAAGTGGCTGTACCAACTTGCATTCCCACCAACAGTGTAAGAGGGTTCCCCTTTCTCCACAACCTCTCCAACATTTGTTGTTTCTTTCCCTGTCCATTTTTGCC
>NW_028063970.1:0-390 GCF_054177405.1 Leptonychotes weddellii
AACTTATGAGCTGTGTGTTTTAAGATTTTTTTTTTATTTATTTATTTGAGAGAGAATGAGATAGAGAGAGCATGAGAGGGGGGAATGTCAGAGGGAGAAGCAGACTCCCCGCCGAGCAAGGAGCCCGATGCGGGACTCGGTCCTGGGACTCCAGGATCATGACCTGAGCCGAAGGCAGTCGCTTAACCAAGTGAGCCACCCAGGCGCCCTGAGCTGTGTGTTTTAAAGCAAGTTATTTAACTTCCTTAAGATTCATGTCTTCATACACAAAATGGGCTTTAACAGCAGTGACCTCACAGGATTGTAAAAGTGTTGAACGAAAAAGAGTGTAAAGTCCTGATAGGTATATCTGGAATATCTTAAAACTTCTATAAACTGTGTGCACTGTTA
>NW_028063971.1:0-390 GCF_054177405.1 Leptonychotes weddellii
CAGCACCGTCACCCCAGCCCCTTCGTGCCTACCCATTATACCTATCGGGTCCATGCCTGGAGGCTTGCCCGGCATCGACCGGAGCCCTGGGGTCGTGCTGGTGCCTGGAGTCGGGGCATCGTTCCTCGGAGTAGGTGTGTTGGACTTGAGCCCAGGGGTGGAGGATTTGTCGTTCTGAATAGGGAAGACATGAAGATTCCTTTTTCTCGAGAGCTGGGCATTTGGAGCTGGCCACGACACCCAGTGCCGGCTCCAGTTCTGAATCTTCTGCCCCACGGCCCCTCAATTCTTGCCCAGCCTTATTTGTCAGAGACAGTGGCGATCGTTCCCATTTTATGGATGCAGTAACCGAGGCTCGGAAACATTAACTGGTAGCACAGGGCCCAGCCA
>NW_028063972.1:0-390 GCF_054177405.1 Leptonychotes weddellii
GCGCCAGTCCCGCCAGTGAACTGCAACCCCCGGGGTGGAAACCTGCGCACGCGAACCAGGAGCGGCTGGCGGTTTTAGAAGCACAAAGGGCAGAGACGTGCTCCAACCTGGAGGCAGGACTGGGGGCGCTGCGGAGGGGCGCACAACCCAGGCCGCTGCAGTTTATAGCAGCACGGACAGAAACGGAGACAGTGTGGCCTGGAGAGCTCACTGAAGAACAGACTGCGGTCTCTCTGCTCTGAGGCAGAGGGTTGGAAACGGTCTCTTCTGCTCTGACTCGCGGAAGAGACGCAGAAAGCCGCCAGGGAAAGGCGCCAGAGAACAAAAGCCCCAAAGACTGATTCCCACTGAGCCCATCCCCCGCCACAGGGGCGCAGGGCAACTCCGCCC
>NW_028063973.1:0-390 GCF_054177405.1 Leptonychotes weddellii
TAGGGCAGTAAGATGGTAAGACACACATCAAAGAAAGACGAACAGGAAATCATATCTCCCAAGGCTGTTTTCTCATAAAACCAACATAGTAACATTAAAGTAAATTCCTGAAGAAACAGTCGTAATCTCACCATCCTAATACAAAAATTATCTTCATTTTAATTTTTTTATTTTTATTTTTTTAAAGATTTTATTTATTTTTTAACAGAGAGAGAGACAGCGAGAGAGGGAACACAAGCAGGGGGAGTGGGAGAGGGAGAAGCAGGCATCCCGCAGAGCAGGGAGCCCGATGCAGGGCTCAATCCCAGGACCCCGGGATCATGACCTGAGCCGAAAGCAGACGCTTAACCAACTGAGCCACCCAGGCGCCCCTGAGCAAGTTAATTCTAA
>NW_028063974.1:0-390 GCF_054177405.1 Leptonychotes weddellii
CCCCTCATTGTTGTTTTAATTTGCCTTCCCCTGATGACATATCATGTGGAGTGTCTTTTCAGATGCTAATTATTAGTCATCTGTATATCTTCATTGGTGAGGTATTTGTTAAGGTCTTTTGTCCATTTTTTAGCTGAGTTATTTTTTTTCTTATTGTTGAGTTTTAAGAGTTATTTATATGTTTTGTTTTGTTTTTTTTAAAGATTTTATTTATTTATTTGAGAGAGAGAGAATGAGAGAGAGCAAGCACATGAGAGGGGGGAGGGTCAGAGGGAGAAGCAGACTCCCTGCCGAGCAGGGAGCCCGATGCGGGACTCGATCCCGGGACTCCAGGATCATGACCTGAGCCGAAGGCAGTCGCTTAACCAACTGAGCCACCCAGGCGCCCTA
>NW_028063975.1:0-390 GCF_054177405.1 Leptonychotes weddellii
CAATACATGTTGTCACAAATAGCAAGATTTCATTCTTTCATGGCTGAACAATATTCCATTGTATGTGTATATGCCACAGTTTATCCATTCACTCATTGATGAACACTTAGGTTGTTTCTGTATCTTGGCTACTATAAATAATACTTCAGTAAACATGGGGTTCCAAATATCTTTTTGAGTTTCGTGGTTTTTTTTTTTTTGATAAGTACCTAGAATTGCTGGATCATATGGTAGTTCTATTTTATTTTTTATTTTTTATGTTAATCACCATACATTACATCATTAGTTTTGGATATAGTGTTCCATGATTCATTGTATGCGTATAACACCCGGTGTTCCATTCAGTACGTGCCCTCTTTAATACCCATCACAAGGCCAACCCATCCCCCC
>NW_028063976.1:0-390 GCF_054177405.1 Leptonychotes weddellii
CTTGCCATGATCTTGAAGAGAATTGCTTTGTGCTTCTCCAGTAACGTTTTCTACCTAAGTAGGAGTTGAAAGTCTCAGATGTGGATTTTCAGTAGTGGATGATGTCCTTGGAAGGTGAAGCATTGAGTGCCCTGGCTTGTGGGCTGCTGGAAAGGGTACATAGTCTGGTGCTAGGAGGATTTTTGACCATCGAGGGATGGCTCTCCTGGTCCCTATAGAGACCAGCCTTTCTCTCCCTACACTTGGTTTCACACTTGCTTTCTCTCAGGCCAGGTGAAACAAATGCTGCTTTGATAGCAATATCCATCACCATAATCCCATCCCATACATGAGCATATCATCCTCACAGCTTGGTTGTGGGTGTTGGAACAATGCTGTGGACTGCCAAAG
>NW_028063977.1:0-390 GCF_054177405.1 Leptonychotes weddellii
GATGCACGGTGAGCGGAAGAGAGGAAGGAGCTGGGAACCAAGCACGGCGCAGACGGGTTCCGGTCGATGCCTGTGCTTGGACCCTGCGCTTTGCTAAAATGTCAGCCTCTGACCTGGAGCTTCGTCTGTAACCATCGATGATAAATTGCTTACCGGCCACCACAGATCAGGCCACTGCCCACCCCACCCTTCACCCTGGCTCTTCCCTTCGGGTGTTATCAGGCAACTGTGTTCAAAATTCAGCCGTGCAGAACGCACCCAGGAAAAAGCCTCTCCCGCGGTGACTGGCTCTCGTAGCCGAACGCTGAGCCACGTAGAGACTGTCCAGGAACACAACAGCTCATCCCCAAAGTTGGCGGCTTCACAGGTGGGCACTGGAGCAGAGATGAC
>NW_028063978.1:0-390 GCF_054177405.1 Leptonychotes weddellii
AAGGAGTATATACCAGGGAACAGAAATATTATGGACTTCCTTAGAATTCTGCCTACCACAAAGGTTAAAAAGACAAAACAAGACAGAACACTGAGTGTTTTTTTATGTCCTTCAGATCCCTACTCATACTGTATTTACTCCATTGGTTCTTTTTTTTAAATTTTTTTTTATTATGTTATGTTAATCACCATACATTACATCATTAGTTTTTGATGTAGTGTTCCGTGATTCATTGTTTGCATATAACACCCAGTGCTCCATTCAATACGTGCCCTCTTTAATACCCATTACCAGGTTAATCCACCCCCTCACCCCCCTCCCCTCTAGAACCCTCAGTTTGTTTCTCAGAGTCCATAGTCTCTCATGGTTCATCTCCCCCTCCGATTTCCT
>NW_028063979.1:0-390 GCF_054177405.1 Leptonychotes weddellii
AAAAAACTCTGTTGGCTGTTTTCCAAAGTGCCTCTACGGCAATGTTTGAGGCTGTTGGTTAGGCCAGGGACGGGTGTACAAAGACGAACAAGACAGCTCCCACTCACAAGCAGCATACAGTCTAACGGGAGAGAAATGATCAGTAAAATTACCGTCCAGTGGAGTTACTTCCTGATAGCACCGAAAAGGTTGGGTCTATCAGGCAATTGCACAATTAAGATCGTCTAGAGCAGAAAAAGAGAAAGACACAGGGCTTCTTCCCTTCAAACATTTTTTTGAGCACCTAATATGTTTCTGACAGAAAGCGGAGATGATTAAATATGAATACAGTCATGCTTCAGGGATTTTGTTCAGCTGTGCGGAACAGAACACCTCACATTACTAGAGCTT
>NW_028063980.1:0-8222 GCF_054177405.1 Leptonychotes weddellii
TCGCTGTCAGCCTCACAGAAGGGGTCAGGCTGGGGCTGGGGCTGGGGGGGGGGGGGGCGGGAAGGGCAGCAGGGAAGAGAGGTCCGTGGGAAGAGGACAGAGCTGTGACCTTTGTCCTCAAATGAGGGCAGGGGTTGCAGGCAACCCCACAGCCCTCCCTCAGCTTCCTCTAAGAGGAAAGACCAGAGAGGGGGCTGGCCCAAAGTCCCCCAGCACGTCCAGAGCGCAGCTGGAGGAGGAACTGGGTGACACACCCAAGCAACAGGCTGCAGGGATGTTGGGGCCCTGAGGGACGGGAGTGACTGGGAGCAGACCGTGCCTGTAACAGCAGAGAGGCCTCCCCAGCCCTCCCTAAAGGCTCCCAGCAGGGATCTCAGATGGCCGGGGCTCTGCCTGTGGTGGGCTGGAGTGGGAGAAGGGGCAGAAGAGAGCTCCTCATCCTCTCCTTTCCTCCCAGGAGCGCAGAGGCCAATCCTGAGCAACTTCCTATCGACTGCGTGGGACAGGGCCCAGGCCACACACCTAGAATGTTGCTGGCACTCGGTGGTGGCTGGAGCGGCTGCTGGCCAGGGGGGTGGTAAGAGGCCCCTGGAACCCGAGGTCTAGGGCCCACCAGCCCCTCCTCCCCCCATTACCTTGGCCCCATTCTCCCTGATGCCATGGCCAACAACCTGCTTCTGGAAAGAACAAGTCCTGGAACCCAGCTCCTCTTCCTCCTCCTCCTCCTCCTCTTCTTGAATGTCTGAGAGATCTGAGTTGCGGCCATGGTCCACAAGGGAGTTCACCAGACGGCCCCCGAGCTCTGCTGCGTCCTCCCTCTGCGAGAGGTAAGACAAAGGAGGAGAGAGGGAAGGGTCTGAGGAGGCAGGCAGCTCTGCAAGGGTCAGCCCCAGCCGGAATGGCGGGAGTCCCTCGGCAGAGGGAGAGAGGGTCATGTCCCAAGTGGGAGGTGTGCATGGGACGGGGGGCAGGGAGGTGTGGGGGGAAGAAGGATAGTAGCCAAAAGGAAAAGAGACATCTGGGAAGACGAAGCAACAAAGCAGCAGACTCGAACACAGACCAGAGCAGGAAATAAATGGAGAGGACCCCCAGATTCGGGCTGGCAGAGGCAGGGAGGCAGGCCCCAATTCTATGAGATGGCCCAGTGTGTCCCCAACCCCGTACCTCAGCCCCGGGCCTCAGCCCAGATCCTGAGTCTCCTCCGCGGCAGGCCTCAGCACAGGGCACCTGCTGGGCCAGGGCTCCCTGGGTGGAGCAGGGTGCTGGGAGAGCCTCCTCCTGGGCCAGTGGCGAGGCTGCAGGGTCGGGAGCTCTGTCGCCCATGGTGGGCTCGCTGGCCCTCCCGTCCTCTGAGGCACCCAGCACAGCTGCCCCAGCCTCCTCCTGGAACGGCAGGCACTGAGGAAGGGCCCAAGCCCCAGGCCTTTGTCCCAGCCTCCACCTGTTCCCCCTCGCCCCCAGCGGGGTACCTGCGAGCAAGGTGCCGGGGGATCCTCGTGGGATCCTTTTGGTGTCTCTCCGGCAGGGGGACCGCCGGGGGGCTCTCGAGTTCCATGGGGGTCAGGGCGCCGGAGGGGAGGGCTGGGGTCTCCAGGCCCGGGGGAAGCCGGAGCAAGGGGTGGTCTGGCCTCGGAGCCTGGCCGTGGCGAGGGGCAGGAGGCCGTGGCTGGCAGGCAGGCTGCCACCAGGGCCGGGGGTACAGGAGCTGGAATGGAGTCGGCCGACTCGCCATGGGGCGACATGGTGCGCACGGCCACCTGGCAGCACACCTGCAGCAGCCGCAGCTGGGACAGCTCCACCAGCACGCTGCCCGCCGTGGGCGAGGCCACCTCCATGATCTGCAGGGCAGGGGGAACGCAGCTGGGGGAGGGAGGCCCAGGGCGCCACGCGTCAGGACGCGCGGGAACGGGGGCGGTTAGCGTTCCGCCAGGCATCGCGCTGCGGCCTTGGCGTGTCTCGTCTCACTTGACGCCCCTGGCCGCGTGGCCCCGGTTGGTGGCACGCTTTTTGGAAGTGCAGTCATCTGCTACCGAAGCCCACGCCCTCAACCCATCTGCGGGCTCCGTGGGGCCCCCATGCTGTGCCAGGCTGGGGAGACTCGGCCTCTGAGCGCGGCAAGGAGAGACCCCCATCCTGCTCCCGGGCCACGGGGAGGCAGAGGCCCCAGGCCATACCTTCTGCCCATCGGCATAGACGGCATAGCCTGTGACCCGGACGCCATTGGAGGTGCCAGCAGCGTCGATTGTTACTGGAAGCCAGCTGATGATCAGGACTCCGGGGGAGGGTCCCAGCTCAATCTGCACATCCAGGGGGGCATCAGGCGGGCCTGGGGGGAGGAGGAGGGCACAAGACCCACGGACACGGGACGCTCACCTTGAGGGAGCGGCCTAGTTTGCAGCTCCCTGGGGCACCCCCGCAGCCCGGCCTTCTGGGTGTAGGGGCAGCCCAAGGCCAAGCCTGCGTACCTGCAGGGAGTGTGGTGAACTGCAGGGTGGCGGCCCGCTGCTCCGGCCTCTCCCAGCCGGGTTCCCAGGACTCTCGAGGTGGGAGCTGAGCCTCTACTCGGGCCTGATAGAGGGTACCGGGCCGCAGGTGGCAGAAGGTGGCCCAGTAGGTGCTGGGGCGGGCAGGGGGGCACTCTTCCCCATTGAGGTAGACGGCATGGGCCAAGTTGCTATTGCCGGGCACCCAGGTGATCTCAGCAGACGTGGCCGTCAGTCGACGGACCCGCAGCTGGCTAGGTCCCACCCTGGCTCGGGTACCCACCGCCAAGCAACAACGCAGAGGGTCGGAGCTGCCCTGGCTGGTCAGGGCCTGCACAGAAACACGGACAGGCCCGGCCCGCAGGTCCAGGTTCTCGAGCACAGCCTTGGGGGGCACCCCTGGCCCCAGGGCCTGACGCAGCTCCCCATTCACGCCGATGTGGTAGCCACGTAGCTCCACTCGCTCAGGAGGCGGCTCCCAGGCCAGCACCACACTGTGGGCCAGCTGCCTGAGGACCACCAGACTGCGGGGGTAAGGCACAGCCGGGGGCCCGCCCGGGCCCTCAGGCTGGGGGCTCAGACTGAGCTCGTCCCCTGCAGCCTCGTCCTCGGGTCTGGGCCGGCTGTGGCCCCCGCTGCTGCTGCCGCCCCCACCTCCACTCAGGAAACTGAGTTCAGGGCCCGAGCTGTGGGACAGATCGGCCAGCTCCGGAGGGAGGGAGGTCAGGAGGTCATCGTCGGACACACGCTCTACAAAATTGGAAGGGACCAGGCCCCTTCGGCCATCCATGAGCTCCCCTGGCAGAGGGAGGGCAGGGAAGGGGAAGACAGAGAGGAGGTAGAGAAAAACCAGTCCAATAAATGCATTTTAGCCATGGTTAGTGCATGATCTTAAGCATTCGATTCAAATCAACATTTATCCGTGAGCACTTTTAACAGGAGGGAGTTACTGCTAATATTCACAGGTGTGGTAACAGCACTGTGGTGATAGAGGACAGAGCTTCTTAAGTTTGAATGTGCATCTGAATCGCCTGGAGATTTGTTAAAATGCAGATTCTAACTTAGTTTGGTCTGGGTGGGGCTGCAAGGCTGCATTTCTAACAAGCGCCTGGGCTCTGCCAGCGTCAGAGAATGTCCGCGTTCTGAGGAGACGCACGCAAAATGTCATGATGGCTACAACTCGCTTTTACCTCATTTTTCTTTCTTAACCTACAGACGGAAAAAGCAAATATGACAGAATGTTAACAACTGTTGAATCGAGGTGGTGAGGATATAGGTGTTCGCTGCATCGTTCTTTCATTTTTCTGTGCGTTCGAAAACTCTCACACTACGAAGGCCTGAGGAGTGGGGACAGGGGTGCCCTTCAACTTCCTTAGTGGAAGACAGGCCTCCTCGGTGGGAGAGGAAGCACCACACGGTCAGGGTGAGAGAAGGAATCTCTAGGGACAAAAGACATAAGTGCCAGAGAAGATTCCCCTCTGGGTTCTAGAAGCGATGAGGACCCACCGCGGGCCGGGGTCTAGGAACAGGACTGGCGGTCAGTCCAGGCAGTGACCAGAGGTCGGTTCTGGTACCTTGTGCAGGTTCCCCTGAACACGTGACAACAGAGGGCCGTCCAGGAAGGAAGAAACTGGGCACACAGCATGTCCTGTCACAGCTAATTTGGGAGAAGGGAGTGGGCTCCCAGGGAACAGACGAGCTGGCAGCCACTGTGCCTTATTAGGAGGAAGGGGGAGCAGGGCCCGGGGCTTACGGAAGGGGGTGTGGAGGAGGAAGACGGGTCTGAGCAACAGGAGGGCCGGCAAGTTTCCCCAGCACCCTCGCTCTCCACTTATGCCAGGAGGGGGAGAAAGTAGGGAAACTTGAAGAAACAACAGTGACTTCCAATAACTTCGATAACTATAAGTGCTTGGAGTAGGTCGACTGGTGACCTCCCCAAAATATGTCCACATCCTAATCCCTGGCTCCTGTGGCTGTGGCCTTATTTGGAAAACGCATCTTTGCAGATGTAATTAAGTTCAGGAGCTTGAGGTGAGATCGTTCTGGATTATATGGATGGGTCCTAAATCAAATGACAAGTGTCCTTACAGGAGTGACACAGAAGCAAGACACTGGGAGAAGGGGAGGCGGCAACGGAACTACAGAGGCAGAGACCAGAGTGACGTGGTCACAAGCCACAGGACACCTGGAATCACGCGAAGCTGGAAGGGACAGGGGATGGAGTCTCCCTGACGGCCTCCAGACGGAGCGTGGCCCTGCCAACACCTTGATTTCAAACGTCTGGCCTCCAGGGGTGTGAGAGATTGCATTTCCGTTGTTTTAAACCAGCCAGTCAGTACTTTGGTTGGGCAGCCCGAGGACGTCAGTATAAGCACGGACACTAAGGAATGGGACAGGGAAGGTAGGAGCCTTTGCACCAAGCGGATCCACCGTCCAGAAAGGCTGGCGCTGGAGCCCCCACCAGAGCCAGGCCCACGTTCCCGAAGTTGGAACCGCGGACAGTGGTCCAGGCAGCACCAGACGCAGACGAAGCCGTCACGTAGCTAAGTCTGACGGGGGGACAGGGCATCCTGGGCCCAGTTGTCTCCAGGCCTTTAAGTCTATCCCAGATCAGATAGTTCAAATTCTAATAATTTGTGGTTAGTTACTATTTGTGTTTTGGCTACCCACCCCCCCCTCCAAGAAAAGGTGTGGGCTCTGGGGTTTTTTTCATTTAAAAAGTAGTTTTTCTGGAAAATATTTAATCCCCCTTCTGTTATGCACATCTCCGGGGAGTTTAGCTATTCACCATCACTCACGGCAGCTACTCAAAGACCAGCCGCTGGGCCCGGGGAAGGCATGCGGAGCGGGCTCGAAGACCCAGCCTTCCAAACCCCAAGCTTTGGGCCTTACGGATTCAGACCTGACTTCTTTGCTAAATCTCCGTCCGTGGTTATGGTCCTTACCCTGCCCTGCCTGCACCGCAGCGTCGTTCTCCCTACCGTGTGGCCAGGGCCACCTGGGGAGTCTCCCGAGACCGTGTCTTGGGCAGGCCCTGCCCTGTTGCCTGGTCTCAGTCATGGGCCGTGGCCTGAGCTCCCCATGGGCCCTGGAGAGCTGCCCTGAAGCCCACGCCCTGCCCGGGCCCAGACACCTGCTGACTACTTCCTAACCCGCTTTCCCGAGCTCTGGACCCTGATTCCTCCTCCCCACACCCGACTGGAGTCCAGCGTCAGATCTACGCCACACGCCCGATGTTGATGCCACTAGACTTAAGCACCGTCCTGCCCTGTCCGGCAGCACAGAAGCAAATTTAGCCCAAATTCCCTGTAACGCCATCCATCGTCTGGGCTGTCGTAGGCCCTGTCCTGCCCTGCTTGCAGCAGACCTGTGGTCAGACCAGCTGCCCCCTGTCCTAGGTCCCTTCCCCACGGGCTGCTTTTTAGCGGAGTCAGAAAAGTTCTAGCGGGCTGAGCCGGCTGGGGAGAGGGCCTGGGGGGTGGAGATCTTTGGGAAGAGGAACTTAAAAGCAGGGGGATGGACAGAACAACGCTGCTACCCTCCTACCTTCAAAAAAGCCATCCTCATCCATGTTGCCATAGATGTAGATGTACTCGCCAGCAGTAAGAGGAAGCTCTGCCTCTGGGTTCTCATTGGGGCCCTCGAACGGGTTGTAGCTGTTGAAGGAGGTGTGGAGGAGGAAGAGGACGGTGACCTACATCCTGCCTCCATGTCCCGTCTCCTCTCCCCCACTGTACTAGGCCTTTATGGACACTTGGTGGTCCCCCATTAGCCAAGTAGAGCACTCACTGCGCCCACCCGGCCCAACTAGGCTGAGAGGACATGTCCAACTAGGATCCCTGTACCACTGCTGCCCCCTCCAGAGGCCTCTGTCTTCTTCACCTTGTCCTTGCCTCCCGCACACCCGAAACCCTAGGGAAACGGGGAGCAGGGGCAGGTGCCCACCTATAGCGCGCTAGGAAGACCTGGATCCTGGCTCCTCCCCGGCTGCCCTCGGGTGCTGCTGGGAGCAGGGAGACACTGTCTGCCTCCAGCTCTTCCACCTCACTGGCCGTGTCCACCTGTGGGCAAACAGAAGGGGCCAGTGCTCTTCGGGACCCAGGGCCAATGGCAAAGCAGGCAGGTTTCCAGGATGAGCCAGAGGACCCGCTGCTTTGAGAAGGGAGAAAGAGCACCTGCTGGACAAAGCCAGCAGCAATGATCCCCAATGTTTCCTAAATCAGCACCCGAGCCCGCAGGTCCTGGCAGAGCCCCGCTGCCCTAGCAAAGGGGAGTGAGGACAACCTGGATCCCTCCTGAGCCAGGGCCTCGGCTGCACCCGCCCAGTAAGTAAGACCGCTTTCCCCATCAGAGAAGAAACCAACAACACTGGTGTGCGGGCAGTGACCAATGGCAGTTTGTCTCCTTAAGGGAAAAATGCAGCAAAGCACTCCAACTGGGAAGAGCTGGAGGCAAGGAGGCAGAGACTAGAGAAGTCCCTGCAAGGAGGGTCCGGAACGGGGAGACCCGGCGGCCCCTCCAATCACAGCGCCAAAGCCTGCACCGTCATTCTAGCCCACAAGAGGGCAGTAGAGGCCGGGGCTGGGTTCTACCGCTTTCCACAACCTTTGACAGCAGGGCTGCTTCTGACCTGCCGTGCCCCCCATTTCTGGGGTTTGAGGTTTGCCCCTCCTAGAGAGGAGAGACAAGGTGATCAAGCACTTGGTAATGAAAATAGCTGCCGCACGTTAAGCATCTACTGTGTGCCCTGCAGTGCTCTTCCTTCTATTTTCTCATGTAATCCTCAGGACAACATTACAAGGCAGGTTTTATTAGCTCCAAAATCCAGACAACGAAACCAAAGCCCAGAAAAGGTCAGAGACTCGCCTAAGACAGAGCTGGGATGTGAATCCCAGAACCTGCATCCTTTCCCACACAACCACCTGCTTCTGCTACAGACACTCGCATGAACAGTCTCATTATACGGATCCTGGCGCCAGTGCGTCTCTCTCCATCCAGCTCGGGACTCTGGGGCCTCTGTGAGCCCCAGAGGGGTGGGGCTGGGCAGCCCCAAAGTAGAGCGCTGGAACCCTGGGGGGCAGGGCAGGCTCCACCTGAGCTCCTTGCCCATCAAGAAATCCACACGTCCTTCTCTCCCAGGGCCTGGCTCCACTTCCCAACTTGCGACCCCACATGGCCAGCAGCCACCCAACTCCTGGGGACCCCAGAGGAGGATAGGGCCACCCACTGCCCCATTCCCCAGGCCCCTCCCCAGCACTGACCTCGGGCGTGGGGCATGACTTGGGGCTGTTGTGGATGGATTCAGAGCGAGAGGAGTTGGAGAGGGACTCTGCCTTCTTGGCCGTCCTTCGAGGGACCCCGGTAACAGTGGCAGGGGCAGGCTCAGAAGACTTTGGGGTGCAGCGCCCAGGGGAGCCCGGAGGGAGATCAAGGTCTAAAGAGAAGATGGCGGTGCCTGGGTGGCTCAGTTGGTTGAGCGACTGCCTTCGGCTCAGGTCATAATCCTGGAGTCCCGGGATCGAGTCCTGCATCGGGCTCCCTGCTCAGCAGGGAGTCTGCTTCTCCCTCTGACCCTCCCCCCTCTCATGTGCTCTTTCTCTCTCTCTCTCTCACTCTCTCAAATAAATGAATAAATAAAATCTTTAAAAAAATAAAATAAAATTGGGTAGACAAGGGGCACCTGGGTGGCTCAGTTGGTTAAGCGACTGCCTTCGGCTCGGGTCATGATCCTGGAGTCCC
>NW_028063981.1:0-390 GCF_054177405.1 Leptonychotes weddellii
CCCCGCTTCATTCCTCCCCTCCCGCTACCTTCTTCTTCTTCTTTTTTTTTTCTTAACATATCTTGCATTATTTGTCTCAGAGGTACAGATCTGAGATTCAACATGAGGGATTTAGAGCAGGCAAATCCCCAGAGACAGGAAGTAGAATGGGGGCTGCCGGGGGCTGGGGGAGGGGGAGTGGGGAACTGGCGTTCAGGGGGGACGGAGTTTCAGTTTGGAAGATGAATGAGTTCTGGAGATGGATGGTACGGATGTTTGCACAGCAATATGCCAGTATACTGGATACGGCCAAACAGTACACTTAAAAAGTGCCGAGGGGGTAGGTACACTTGATGCCATGGGTATTTAACCACAGGTAAAACTACAACCAACGACAACATGAGGCCTCAG
>NW_028063982.1:0-390 GCF_054177405.1 Leptonychotes weddellii
AACCATTTTTTGATTAAAGAAAATAAAATTTGCCAGCCCCCTTCATCCCCACTAAATCAAGAATTACATACCAGGAAGACGGACTAGCATGAGCAAAGACACGGAGAGATTTAAAGCATCATCTACTCATTGTTCTGAAGTACCCTATGTGGCAAGGGATAAGAACATTCTTGAAGATGTGTCAGGAGCTAATTGCTTAGGTTAAGAGGCTATTACAAATCAGATTATGTCAGTCTTTCACATGATACCCCATTTAATATAATCCCCATAAAACTGTGTTCTGAGGTAGGTAGACATAAGAATCTTTCACAAAGGAGAATAAATTCATACACACTGGTGACCTGATCATCTCTCAAATAAGTTTTAATTACAGTCTGTCTGAAAAAAAAA
>NW_028063983.1:0-390 GCF_054177405.1 Leptonychotes weddellii
CTCAGATTGAGTTGTCCTAAACAAGAATTCTTACATAATTTAGCACTATAGATTTCTCCTGCTATCCAAAAGTATAGCATTCCTATGAAGACTTTTGTAAACTGAAATGGTGAAAGTTGAAGAAACCATTACCATTTTGTAAAAATGAAAATCTTCCTTAGGTTTCTTTTGGTTAGCAAAAACAGGTCTTTCTTTTTCTCTTTTTTTTAATTTTATTATGTTATGTTAGTTACCATACAATACATCATTGGTTTTTGATGTGGTGATCCACGATCCATTGTTTTCGTATAACACCCAGTGCTGCATGCAGTATGTGCCCTCCTTAATACCCATCACCGGGCTAACCAGTCCCACCCCCCCTTTCCCTCTAAAACCCTGTTTGTTTCTCAG
>NW_028063984.1:0-390 GCF_054177405.1 Leptonychotes weddellii
CACTGCAGTAAAGGTATGCACAAGGCCCTCTGAGGAGAACGGATGGTTAAAAATAGCCATTATGTCCCACCTACCCAAGACTGTCTTCTGGAAATCCTCATGCCCAGTGCTGTTCCTCATAGGTCATAGTTTGAGCCCCTCGTGCTGCTCGTAGTCTTCTGGAAAAGTTCCAGCCGAAATGTGCCCTTGTGCACTGGGGTCCGGGTGATGAATGTGGCCTGACAGTGCTTGGTGACCACACGTGGTGTATCTTCACACATCCTCTCGTGTAATCCTTACGCCCCTGGGCCTCCGCTTACAGAGGCCAGGTGGCTCACAGAGGGTGCACACATGGCGAGGTCTCAGATATGTGATACACACCTTGCCCGCTGCCATCTCTGCCATCTTACA
>NW_028063985.1:0-390 GCF_054177405.1 Leptonychotes weddellii
AAAATAAATTTCTTTTGTTTATGCCACCTAGTCTATGGTATTTTTTTTATAGCAGCCTGAGCTAATACATCAATTAAGGATGAATTATCATTTCTCTTAAATAGACTTGATAAATGCTTAATTCCCTTTAATTACCGTCACCTTCTTCTCCTCTTTCTTTAGCAAAGAGTTGGTATAATAATCACTGCCAATGAGGGGCGCCTGGGTGGCTCAGTTGGTTAAGCGACTGCCTTCGGCTCAGGTCATGATCCTGGAGTCCCTGGATCGAGTCCCGCATCGGGCTCCCTGCTCGGCAGGGAGTCTGCTTCTCCCTCTGACCCTCCTCCCTCTCATGCTCTCTGTATCTCATTCTCTCTGTCTCAAATAAATAAATAAAATCTTTAAAAAAAA
>NW_028063986.1:0-390 GCF_054177405.1 Leptonychotes weddellii
AAAAAAAAAAAAAAAAGAATAGCTATCTTAAACCAAAGACAGCAGTTAAAATATTTGAATATATCACTAAAACTAAAATCAAAAGCATGTTGCTATCACCACTATTATCCTACATTAAGAGTTCTGGTCAAGGCAATGAGTAAGACACAGAACTGAAGCAAAAGTCAAAGGCATTGGAAAGGAAGAAACAATATTGTTATTTATAGATGACTTGATATTTTACCTACAAATCACAAAAAATCAATTGAAAAACAATTGTTGCTTTAAGAGGTATATACACAACATAGTCAAAATTCCTTTCAATATGAAATAATCTGAAAATATAATGAAAAATACATCAGTTGTTATATATAAAATATATGAATATATAAATACATATATGTAGGTATA
>NW_028063987.1:0-390 GCF_054177405.1 Leptonychotes weddellii
AATATTTGACTATATCCTAAGAGAAAGTAGCAAACCAGAAAGAATTTAGCCTTTGTTTCCTTGATCGAAATGGGTGGTCCTATTCCTTCCACCACTAGATGCCCCTCCCCCCACAAAAAAAAAAAATAGAAAAGAGGAAAAAGAAAATCCAGAGCAGAGATGATGACAGAGAAGGTTTACATGGGGGGGGCGGGGGGGAGAGATGAAATAAGAATTTGAAAAACAATACTGCATTCTGTGTCAAAAAGGAGGAAATATTGCTCCCTCTTCTGTTTATCAGAGGGATTTTTTTCCCAAGTAGTTGGAAGACATATTTTTTAAATGTTTAAATATAAATGTTTATAATAAAAAATGGCAGTGGCAGCATGGTGGGATGACTAGTATGGCTTA
>NW_028063988.1:0-390 GCF_054177405.1 Leptonychotes weddellii
ATTAACTTAATTTATAGTTTCATTGAACAAATGGAAAAATACAGCATGTACTCTTTTGTGTTTGGCCTCTTTTACTCAACATTGTGTTTTTCATGTTGATTCACTTGTTTTGTGAATTAATCATTCCTTTTTATTGATGTTTTTTCATAAAATTAATGATCATGCTCTGTTTATTAAATTGTTTGTGGAGGGCGCCTGGGTGGCTCAGTTGGTTAAGCGACTGCCTTCGGCTCAGGTCATGATCCTGGAGTCCCGGGATCGAGTCCCGTATTGGGCTCCTTGCTTGGCAGGGAGTCTGCTTCTCCCTCTGACCCTCCTCCCTCTCATGCTCTCTGTCTCTCATTCTCTCTCTCTCTCAAATAAATAAATAAAATCTTTAAAAAGAAAAAA
>NW_028063989.1:0-390 GCF_054177405.1 Leptonychotes weddellii
ATTAACTTAATTTATAGTTTCATTGAACAAATGGAAAAATACAGCATGTACTCTTTTGTGTTTGGCCTCTTTTACTCAACATTGTGTTTTTCATGTTGATTCACTTGTTTTGTGAATTAATCATTCCTTTTTATTGATGTTTTTTCATAAAATTAATGATCATGCTCTGTTTATTAAATTGTTTGTGGAGGGCGCCTGGTTGGCTCAGTTGGTTAAGCGACTGCCTTCGGCTCAGGTCATGATCCTGGAGTCCCGGGATCGAGTCCCGCATTGGGCTCCTTGCTTGGCAGGGAGTCTGCTTCTCCCTCTGACCCTCCTCCCTCTCATGCTCTCTGTCTCTCATTCTCTCTCTCTCTCAAATAAATAAATAAAATCTTTAAAAAGAAAAAA
>NW_028063990.1:0-390 GCF_054177405.1 Leptonychotes weddellii
ATAACACTCCTCAGTCATTCATAATTCTTTCAAATACAAATGATAGACACTCAACTCAAATAAATGGAAGGGGAAAACGAGGAATTTATTGGCTCAAACAATGGGACCTACAAGATGGACTTGCTATAAGGCCTTAGATAATGTTCCCAGGGAACACTCTCCATCTGTTGATTCCGCGTCTCTCTGCATACGCTTGGTTCTCAGGCAGGCTAATCTCGGGGCAGGAATCCTGGGTGCTGACTTTATACACCCTCCATGCCAGTGGTCCAAAAGGAATAGAGACTCTTTCTGCCATTTCTAAATCTCATTAAAGACTCAGACTACCGTGGGAGTTTGGTGTATTTTATTTAGCCATCGTGGGCCACCTGTCTACCCTTCTGGATCACTAGA
>NW_028063991.1:0-8222 GCF_054177405.1 Leptonychotes weddellii
GTCATATGATACATGTCTTTCTCTGTTTGACTTATTTCGCTCAGCATAATACCCACCAGCTCCATCCACATCGTTGCAAATGGCAAGATCTCATTCCTTTTGATGGCTGCATGATATTCTGTTGTATATATATACCACATCTTCTTTATCCATTCATCTGTCAATGGACATCTTGTATGAGCCAGAATTTTTCTGCACACTTCGCATACATCTTATCAGTTAATCCTTGTAATCAAGTATAAACTATTTGTATCTCCATTTGGAGGAACTGGTCTTAAAATAATTTTAATATTATTTTGCAAAAGACATATGTTCAATTTTGAGGCAAAAATTTATCAATTTAATTTTTTGATATTATTAGTAAAGTTGACCATTTTATGATGTTTTGGTCATTTGAAGAAATCCATACCATTTCATCTTTCTTAGTTCTAGGTCATTGGAGTAATATTTACTCCTAAATATTTAAAGTGTTGAAAATTATATAATAGAAAAAATACAATAGTTTTATCTGATATGTGATTAATTTTTAATATTTGAGAGTAAAAACTGCACACTGTGGCAGCATATGACAGATAAACTCAGTAAAATCTTTTTAAAGATACTATATATTTCTTCCATTGAAAAACTAGAGGTTTTTGATTACAGATATATTCACTTTTTTCATTTATCTCCTAATATGTTTTCTTTTACAAATTTTTTTTTTAAGATTTTATTTATTTATTTGACAGAGAGAGACACAGCGAGAGAGGGAACACAAGCAGGGGGAGTGGGAGAGGGAGAAGCAGGCTTCCCGCTGAGCAGGGAGCCCGATGCAGGGCTCAATCCCAGGACCCTGGGATCATGACCTGAGCCGAAGGTAGACGCTTAACAACTGAGCCACCCAGGTGTCCCTACAAATGTTTTCTGTTAATTTAAACCCAGTGACATGTTCTCCTTTTCTCTTATCTCTTTTAAATATAGGACAAGTAATACTGATTTGTAGCAATTAAGACAGGTCATTGGTTTCTGATTCATCAGTAAGCCCATGGAAAATAGGATATTTCTTAGGTAGTTAATCAGAGCTCTAAGATATCATTCAGCTCATAGTGTTCCAGTGCTATTTCAAAATGTTTAACAGCGTTAGATAGCTTTTGAAGTAATTATGACTAGTATTCACAAATACAGTACTAAGATTTATGTGTCACTGGAGTTTTCTTTTTTGAATCTAAAATGCCATGAGCTGTAAGACAAATCATTATTTTTATAGAACTCTACAAAGGGAGAAAAAAAGCTAAATTATTCCATTGGGTATGCATCTTGATTTTAGAGATGTTAAAATTTGAAAAACAACATATGGTAAACACATGTAGCAGTAATTGTTACTACTGGCAAATATAAGAAGTAGTGTTTATGAGCAACGGAAATAGCACAAGCACACAGCACTGGTGGGAGTAGAAGCTGGTACATTCTTCCTGGAGGTCATTTTGGTAATACTAATTCCAGAGCTATGAAACCATTCATATCTTTTGACTCTGTAATTCCTCTTAACCAAAAGAATTAGTGAGTGATGTGCAGATATTTAGGAGCACCTATATTTAGGTTCTGTCCTAAGCATTTGGGATACATTAAATGAGGGAACAAAGATCCTTGCCCTTATTTTTATTTATTTTTATTTATTCTTTAAAGATTTTATTTATTTGAGAGAGAGAAAGCATAAGAGAGAGAGAGAGAGCGTGAGTAGGAGGGAGGGGTAAAGGGAGAAGTAGACTCCCTGCTGAGTGGGGAGCCCAATGCAGGACTCAATCCCAGGATCTTGGGATCATGACCTGAGTCAAAGGCAGATGCTTAACCCACTGAGCCACCCAGGTACCCCAAGATCCTTGCCCTTTTGAACCTCGCATTCTAATAGAAGATAGAAAATGATCATGATACAGTGCACCTTGAATAATATATATAATATAATACATATAATAATATATGTTTATTGCATATAATATATATTTATATATAATATATATTATATAAATGCTTTATAGAACAGTATTTGCTGTATGAGTCTAATTTGAATGTATTTTTCTTTAAGATTTTATTTATTTATTTGACAGAAGAGACACAGCAAGAGAGGGAACACAAGTAGGGGGAGTGGGAGAGGGAGAAGCAGGCTTCTCGCGGACCAGGGAGTCCAACGCGGGGCTTGATCCCAGGACCCTGGGATCATGACCTGAGCCAAAGGCAGACACAACCGACTGACCCACCAAGGTGCCCCAAATCTGAATGTATTTTAACAAATAGAAACATTGCAAATACCCCACAGTATGTGATTGGCATTATGTATTTAGCCAACTGAATTTTATTTGCATTTGGGTTTTATTTTATAAATCTTAACCAGATTTGATTATTAAAAAAATTAAATAACTTAAATGGGCATGTTTCTGTTTTACTAACCAATCTATATGTATCTTATTTTTATTCTGTTTGTGTAAATCTTAAGTTCTCAAAACAGAGTCTTTATGAAATTGTGAGTCTTGAGACGCCAAGACTACATAAGTGGGATTCCCTTTAGTAAGCACTGACTCAGTGATTCTTAAAGTGGGGTTTCTGGATCAGCAACATCAACAGCCATTAAGAACTTGTTAGAAATGCAAACTGGGGACTCCATTCCTCACCTAATGAATCAGAAACTCTGCGGGCATGGCTCAGATATCTGTGGATAACCGGACTGTTCTGATGTGCTCCGAAGTTTGAGAGGCACTGTAGTAACTCACACTCAGTTGGAAAGAAGCAAACTGATGTTTGTTGGGCAGCTACCAGAATCAGTCACCACAGTGGGCACTTGAACTAAATTATCTCATATAAATTCTAATAGCATACAAGAATGTTCATTAGCAGAGTCCTCTCCTAACTAGATCTATGCCCTTGGGGAAGTTATTTAGCTGCTCAGTTCCTCAGTTAATTTATCTATAAAATAGATATAATAGAAGTGCCCTACTATTTAGGGTTGTTAGGATTAATTAAATTGATTAGTGTATGAAAATTCTAGAACACCTGTAATTCTTACGTGTTTGTGATCATCGTTATCATTATTATCAATTATAGTCATTATTATTGCAGCCTCAGTAAGTTAAATAACTTGCCAGATGCCATACAACTAAAAGTTAATCCTAGGTTTGAAACAGCCTGAATCTGTTTCTAGGTTTATATTCCTCTAAAGGAAGCCTTGTTTTTCCTCCTTTTTCCTACTAGGTACAACAATTATATTTGTACCATATATTTTGTGTCCTATATACACATGCATTTCCTCTTCCTTTATTGTTTAACATTGATATGATAGACTGGTCTCTGTAACTAAACATCATTAGAGAGGGCTAATGCTTTATATTTCCCAACATCTGATATCGTGTAGAGGTTGTGGTTTGTCTTCCTAGACTTGCTAGTCAGAGTTTTTTTTTTTTTTTAAAGATTTTATTTATTTATTTGAGACAGAGAGAATGAGAGAGAACACATGAGAGAGAGAAGGGTCAGAGGGAGAAGCAGACTCCCCGCCGAGCAGGGAGCCCGATGCGGGACTCGATCCCGGGACTCCAGGATCATGACCTGAGCCGAAGGCAGTTGCTTAACCAACTGAGCCACCCAGGTGCCCGCTAGTCAGAGTTCTATTGTTATATATGGTCTGGCTGTTGTCCATTTGTTTATTAATCTTACATATCTAATTTTTCATTTTTCCCCCCTCCAATCACAGGAGCATCCCTCAACTCAGTCACTAGTTACATTTTATTTTTTGTTATTATTATTATTTTTAAAGATTTTTTAATCTTTAAAACAATATATATATTGTTTTAAAGATATAATAGATACTTAATAAACATATAATATATATAGATACTTAATATAATATAATAAATAGATACTAAGTATCTATTTATTATATTAATAAATAGACATAATAAATAGATACTTAATAAACATTTGCTAACTGATGAGGAAGAACAAGTCTATGACTAAATCTTTCTTCAGATGCTAGTAAAATCGAATAAATCTGCTATGCTAGTGAAATCAGAGATTAAAGAACCATATTAAAGAAAAATATTTTCCTTCCATTTTTGATAGGTATATATCAGAAGAGCCTACATATGTAAATGAGGTTATAAACTTACATGGTATCTCACTAATCCCTTTCATTTATCAATGTTCAACCTATCTAGTAGAAGTGATAGATAAATATGCAAATGTTCATGGGTTTTTCTATTTAAAAAATAAAAGAAGAAAGAAACCAGGTATTATGTAGTTGAAAGAAAGGTGTTTTACCTCATAGAATTGTGGGAAATAATGTATCTTGAGACTAATTATCTTTAACATAGTTTGTGTAGGTTTCATATGGACAATTAACAAGTAGAAGAAATAAGAATGTTTAACAAAATATTTTCAACATTAAAATAATAAATGCTTTGGTACGCAAAACTCAATCCATAATATTATAACTTTACTACATACTCATAACCACATAATAATTCCCACTATGCCAATTATATTAGATTTTTTATTGTATTAAATATTCACTGAACCTCTGTAATTCTCAAATATTATATTCTTCTTTGGTGATGGGAGGCTTAGACAATCTGCCTGCAAGGCTACATAATGCAGTATAAAATGTAATTATTGCGGTGCCTGGGTGGCTCAGTCGGTTAAGCGTCTGCCTTCAGCTCACGTCATGATCCCAGGGTCCTGGGATGGGGTCCCTCGTTAGACTCCCTGTTCAGCGGGGACTCTGCTTCTCCCTCTGCCTGCCGCTCTCCCTGCTTGTTCTCTCTCTCTGTCAAATAAATA
Source organism: Leptonychotes weddellii (assembly GCF_054177405.1). NCBI lineage: Eukaryota > Metazoa > Chordata > Mammalia > Carnivora > Phocidae > Leptonychotes > Leptonychotes weddellii. The sequence goes on from NW_028063991.1 coordinate 4,804, forward strand.
ACTAAAATCTTTAAAAATAATAATAATAACAAAAAATAAAATGTAACTAGTGACTGAGTTGAGGGATGCTCCTGTGATTGGAGGGGGAAAAATGAAAAATTAAATATGTGAGATTAATAAACAAATGGACAACAGCCAGACCATATATAACAATAGAACTCTGACTAGCAAGTCTAGGAAGACAAACCACAACCTCTACAGCAATTGGCTCAGAATGGTCAGGAAAGTCCAGGAAATACAGGACATTTTCAGGGGAATAACAGCCAATTTCCTTAATTTTTACTCCCCACACTTCACTTCACATTTCCAACTCTTAACAAACTGGAGAAAGCCAAATATGCTCCCTAAACCAATTACATAGGATATTCTCCTTGTAGTTAGCCCACTCCAGCTTTTCTAGGCTAACAGCCTCCATTTAGAGCATACCTGAAGCTTTCCCTTTTATTCACTGCAAAGCTCTTTGACCTTGGTCTTGGCAACTAGTTTTTGGATAGTGACACCCTAAGCAAAAGCAACAAAGGCAAAAAATAAATAAATGGGACTACATCAAACTAAAAAGCTTCTGCATAGCAAAGGAAGCCATTGGGAAAATGAAAAAGGCAGCCTAAATAACTGGCAAAGTATTTGCAAACCATTTATTTGATAAGAGGTTAATATCCCATATATATAAAGAATTCATATAACTTCATAATGATACTTTAAAAATCTGACTTAAAAATAGGCAGAGGAGCTGAATAGACATTTTCCCAAAGAAGATCTATAAATGGCCAACAGGTACATGAAAAGATGTTCAACATCACTAATGAAAACCAAGCTACACTGAGATATCACCTCACACCTGTTAGAATGGCTATATTCAAAAAGACTAGAGATAATATGTGTTGAAAAAATGCAGAGGAAAAGGAATACTTGTGTGCTATTGGTGGGAATGTAAATTGATACAGCCATTATAAAAAAATAATATGAATGTTTCTCAAAAAATTGAAAATGGAATGACCATATGATCCAGCATACCCCCTTCTGGGTATATATATCTAATGAATATAGAACTGAATGAAGCTCCAAAGCTTATTTGAGCTCCTGCAACAGTTGAAGTGAAATGAAAACTAATGTTGCTATAGTAACCAATTAATTCACTTAAAGGTTAAACCAATCCTGTGAACTTTCACACATTCTTACAGATTTTCCAGTATAATCATCTCCAGTGACTAAACAATCATTATATTATGCTGGGATTTACATGTAATTTACATTTCTTCTCAAATGTATAGATATCTTTAGCATGGTCACATTTTTTTTCCTTTTTTTAAATTTTATTTTATTTCAAATTCCAGTATATTTAACAACACTGTTCTAGTAGTTTCAGGTGTACAGTATAGTAAATGCATGAAAACTTTTATGATGACATTATTATTTTTGAAGTTTTATCAATTAGTGTGGCTGAATGTTAACTTAGGAAAATTATGGTGCTGGGCACCTGGGTGGCTCAGATGGTTAAGCGTCTGCCTTCGGCTCAGGTCATGATCCCGGGGTCCTGGGATCGAGTCCCACATTGGGCTCCCTGCTCCTTGGGAGCCTGCTTCTCCCTCTGCCTCTCTCTCTCTGTCTCTCATGAATAAATGGATAAAATCTTTAAAAAAAAAAAAAAAAAAAGGAAAATTATGGTGCTGTCATTCATGAAAAAATTTGGAGGATCTCTTTATTATGTAACTATTTATAATTTGAGGTTATTGTTGCCAATCATATCCACACAACAGGAAACTTTTTTTTAGAGTTTTATTTATTTAAGTAATCTCTACACCCCACATAGGGCTCCAACTCACGACCCTGAGATCAAGAGTTGCATGCTCCTCTGACTGAGCCAGCTGCCCCAGAGGGAAACATTTTCCATAAAATTTCAGTGTTTAGAATAATTTAGAGAGGCATTTTTCAGAATAGTGATGTTTGAGTCAGAATATCACACATAAGGATCTACACATTTTAGATTAAAAGATTTAAATCCCCACCGCCAAAACGGATTGTTTAATGTTGCTTCTTTAACTATTTGACACCAGAAATATTTGTAATCATTGCTTTTATACTTTTTTTTCATGAGGATAAAACTTTATTTAGTGGTTTTTAACATTTTGGGTTTTTGTAAGCACAATTTCAGAACAGATATTCACTTAATTACAAAGATATTAAGGGCACCACTACTAACAGGCTAAAACACAAATTTCAGCCTATAACCATATGATCCTCCTTTATTGGCAACTTTTTGTTCTTCTAATCATGAATTTTGTTATTTAGTAGTTTTCAAATGACTTCCTGTCATATAATAAAATCCTCACAAGAGCCCTTGATGGTTAATATTTGGTCTTGGTGTTAGTTAATTCACAAATAACCTTTTTCCTCAGTAGACTATAGATTATGGAAGACAGAGATTGTTGTGGTTGTTGTTGTTGTTATTTTTAATTCCCCTAATCTCTACAAACATGTTAATGCATTGTAGGAAATTAATAAATTCAAGCAAATTTGAGTTCCAAAGAATATGCTACACAATTTTCTAGCACAGTAAAATGTATCCAAATTATTTAAGAGCAAATTAAACTAATAGGGTAACTAAGGCACATATGTTTTTAATAATAGCTTTATTGAGGAGTAATTCACATACCATAAAATTCATTTTTTGTGTAACTTTTTAAAGCATACACTTTGGTGGTTTAGTATATTTGGCTTTGTACATACAGTAACCACTTTTAGAATGTTTTTACTATCCAAAAAGAAATTCTGTACCTATCAGCAGTCATTCCCATTCTTCTCACTCCTTGGTCCCTAAAAGCCTCTAATCTATTTCCTGTCTCTATAGAATTTATTTCTTGCTCACATTCAAGAGATAATCCTTCCAAGCCTGAGATGACACTCACTGCTGTTCAGGATCCAGTCCTCTCCTATTTTTTAGTACTCAGCTTGGAAGTTTAACAGAGCAAGGAGGTGAGGGTAGTCTGTCATGATACAAAATGACTGCAGGTGCTCCAGGCATTTATTCTGCATTCTAGTGAGAAAAATTAATGGGGGAAAGGGTCAAGGATACTCTCTACGTATTTTCTACATTCAGTGACAATTCCTAGAAGTCACTCATTCCACTTCCACGTACGTGCCTTGCCAGGACTAAGTCTTATGGCACCAAGTCTAAGGATCATAGTCTTATTCCTAATGGCCATGGAACTAGCTAAAATCAGAGGTTCTCTTATTTAAAAACAACATTATATGGATGGGCGATAACTGGAATGTTCTGCCATAATTTTTCTTTTTTTTTTTATTCTTATGTTAATCCCCATACATTACATCATTAGTTTTAGATGTAGTGTTCCATGATTCATTGTTTGTGCATAACACCCAGTGCTCCATGCAGAATGTGCCCTCCTCAATACCCACCA
>NW_028063992.1:0-390 GCF_054177405.1 Leptonychotes weddellii
AGTGATGAGGAAATTCACTCACATTTACTCTTGATGGAGTATTTGGAATCCCATAATCTTAAAACATTCATTTCACCTTACTTTCCACACTTTTTTGTCTGGCTCAATATTTGAAGTGAAAGAACCTGGGAAATCTGACACTTATATCTTCTCCATCTCTTTAATTTTGTCATTTTGGGAATGCAACATAGATAGATTCATACAGTATGTGACCTTCTGTGATGGGCTTTTTTCACTTTGCATAATGTCTTTGAGGTACATCCAAGTTTTTACCTGCATCAATAATTGAACACAATAGTTTAGTCATTCACATAGGGAAGGACATTTTCCTTGTTTCCAGTGTTTGGCTGTTACAAATAAAGTTACTGTGAACATTGTGTCCAGGTTTTG
>NW_028063993.1:0-390 GCF_054177405.1 Leptonychotes weddellii
TACCCAGTAGTGCAATTGCTGGATCGTAGGGTAGCTCTATTTTCAGCTTTTTGAGGAACATCCATACTATTTTCCAGAGAGGTTGCACCAGTTTGCATTCCCACCAACAGTGTCAGAGGGTTCCCCTTTCTCCGGATCCCCGCCAACATCTGTCGTTTCCTGACTTGTTAATTTTAGCCATTCTGACTGGCGTGAGGTGGTATCTCATTGAGGTTTTGATTTGGATTTCCCTGATGCCGAGGAATCTTGAGCACTTTTTCATGTGTCTTGTCCATTTGGATGTTTTCTTTTAAGGTAGGTTTTCTTAACCTTGGCATAGTTAGGCTGGATGTTCAGGGCTGGGTGGTTCTTTGTGATGGGGGCTGTCCGTGGGTAGGAGGTTCTTCAGCA
>NW_028063994.1:0-390 GCF_054177405.1 Leptonychotes weddellii
GAAGGTTGAGGATGGAGAGAGAAAGAGCAAGTTAGCTAGCTCTCTGGCATTTTCTTATAAGGGCGTTAATACAACATCATGGAGGCTCCACCCTCATGACCTAATGACCTCCCAAAGGCTCATCTCCAAATACTGTCACACCAGGGATTAGAATTTCAATGTATAAATTTTGGGATGGACACATATATGAGGTTCATAATAGTTACTATCCTGATTTTATAGATGAAGAATATCAGATATAGAGAAGTTAACTAATTTGCCCAAAGTCACATAACTTCCAAGTGGTAAGAGTTAGGATTTGAGCACTAGCAACCCAATTCTGGCACCTTCACATTTAACAATATGTAGGCTTGTGAAAGAGCCTCCCTGCCATTTTATCCTTTTCAATTC
>NW_028063995.1:0-390 GCF_054177405.1 Leptonychotes weddellii
TTAAAAATGTATTATGTTCTCCTCTGTTTCCTTGAGTACAGTGAGTGCTATTTGGCCTCATCTTTACAATGTAACATCAGCATCATGCAAATCAATTGTATCTTAGCATTTAGAGACTGGGATAACCAGGAATAGGGCCCTAAAATATTGTTTAAATTCTTGTGTATAGTTCCGGTATTTTTCCTTCCTTCTCTCTAAAAGACTACTTGTCAGTTCTTCCTAAAGTCAGCATACTAGCCTTTTGGCAGCCACATTCCTTCTGATTATTTACTTCTACTTTGTCATGAGCAAGAATCTATATAACCAAGTTGATTAGCCCTGAATACGAACATAGTGGCGGGAGAGAAACTTCTCGGAGGAAAGGGCATGAGCATTCATGAATGTGATAAA
>NW_028063996.1:0-390 GCF_054177405.1 Leptonychotes weddellii
CATCTGCAAGAATATGAAGTACTGACCCAGGGCCCTCAAGTCACCCTGTGATTTTGACTTAAAGCGGTCCCTGTCCTTGACTTTGGGTGAAGATGTTGTGTAAATGATTTTCCTGATTTCAGAGTCTGGAGGAGGCTCTTTCATTGGCTTGTTATCCACAATCAATGGTACCCTTAATCGATAAGCATTTGTGGAGCATATATTCTGTGTTGGGGAGTGAAACCATCCACTGTAGAGACTCAGAACTGTCCAGAGACCAGAACCCAGCTGGTCACTGGACACCGCCCTGTGCTGCCCTGGGCCAGGCATCTCCTGGCCCAGTTCCAGGGGTTGGGGGAAACGGGTAAGCCCCTCTGGTCACCAGCTTTTGAGAGAACTGCCACCACGTGG
>NW_028063997.1:0-390 GCF_054177405.1 Leptonychotes weddellii
AAAAACATCTTTATAGGTCCTCATCCCATTTTTTAATTGGATTGTTTGGCTTTTTGGTGTTCAGTTGTCTAAGTTCTTTATATATTTTGGATATTAACCCCTTATCAGATACATCATTTGCAAATATCTTCTCCATTCGGTACGTTGTCTTTTTGTTTTGTTGGTTTCCTTTACTGTGCAAAAGCTTTTTTTTTTTTTTAAAGATTTTATTTATTTACTTGAGAGAGAGAATGAGATAGAGAGAGAAAGCATGAGAGGGGGGAGGGTCAGAGGGAGAAGCCCAGACTCCCTGCTGAGCAGGGAGCCCGATGTGGGACTCGATCCCGGGACTCCAGGATCATGACCTGAGCCGAAGGCAGTCGCCTAACCAACTGAGCCACCCAGGCGCCC
>NW_028063998.1:0-390 GCF_054177405.1 Leptonychotes weddellii
CAATTTTAACATAATTCGATGACTAGAAGATCCATATTCATTTAATACGTTTGTATCTGGCATTGTTAAAAATAGAATTTATCAGTATGCCTAGGGATATAGTTAAAGGCAGGGAATTTTACCATAACATTTTAGAGAGAATTTTCAACATTGTGGGTATATTTGTCGGGGACCAATTAGGAAAATAGAAACCAGCCACGGATTTTAAACACAAGGGATTTAATATAGAAAATTGGTTACCAAGGTGTTGGATGGTGGAAGAACCATAAATGGAGGCTGAAGAAACTCTAGGAAACTAGAGAAAAGAGGCCATGCGGATAGCATGTGGACCTCTGAGAGGAATCTTCACAAAGCTAATATTTAGCCATGTGACGCCCTTTGTAGAGGTCA
>NW_028063999.1:0-390 GCF_054177405.1 Leptonychotes weddellii
CATAGGGAACATTCCCCAAGATAGATAATATGCTAGTGCCCTCCCTGTCCTCTCCCCAAACCCCAATAATATAAAGTATGTTCTCTACGGTAGAATGAAATTAAAAATAGCTAACACAAAAATTTTAAAACTCACATTTATGTAGAAATTAAACAACTTCTTCCTAAATATCCAATGGATCAAAGAACAATTCAAAAATGAAATTAGAAAGTATTTTGAGACGAATGAAAATGAAGGCATAATATACCAAAATGTTCAAGTAGTATAAGTAGTGATTGGAGGTAAATTTATAGTTGTAAATTACTAAAAAAAAAAAAAAGAAAGAAAATCAATATTGGTCTAATTTTTTACCTTAAAGCCCTGAAAAAATAAACCTAGAACAAGCAGAAG
>NW_028064000.1:0-390 GCF_054177405.1 Leptonychotes weddellii
CCCAATCCAGTAATTGAAAGCTATCTGTATATTTAAGTAGGCAGCTGAAATTGGCCTGCTAACATACTCTCCCAGGCAAACTCGGTTGTTTTGCAAGAACAGAAATAGGATAGTTCGTTCTCTCTTTTGCAAACTTAATAGAGGAGGAAGATGAGGTTCTTTCTAGATTCTTCTTGTGACAGATGCAAGAATAGAACTCACTATACACTGGAGCTGAGTCACACACCAAGGATAAGGGTATTTTTTATACTGGATACTACTTCTTATTTTCCATAATAATCTTTTCTCGAGCTTTGTCTTCATGCTTAATCATCTGCACTCTCCTTCAGCAGATTCATTTTATCTTGAGACCAGTTTGCCTTACCCTTTTGTCCACATTGCAAACCTGAA
>NW_028064001.1:0-390 GCF_054177405.1 Leptonychotes weddellii
CTCTAAAGCTGGACGCACGTCACGATGCGTCTGTCCACGCCCGCAGAGCGCACGGCGCCCAGGGTGACCCGAGGGTGAGCCACGGACTTGGGTGACGACGGCGTGTCCGTGTAGGCTCATCCTTGTGCGACATACACCCTTCCGGTGAGTGATGTGGACGACGGGGAGGCCGTGCGTGTGTGGGGGCAGCAGGCACGCGGGAAACCTCTGTACTTTCACTCAGTTTTGCTGTGAACCTAAAACATAGTCTATAAAACAAGAAAACCAACAACACTATTCAGAGGTGAGCTTTGGAATGTGCTAAGATTTTTTTCCCCTTTTTGCACAACTTTTGAACACCCGGAAACAAATGATTGTCTTTTGTCTTCATTCTGTCTTCCTATCAGCAAA
>NW_028064002.1:0-8221 GCF_054177405.1 Leptonychotes weddellii
CATATGACCTCACTGATATGAGGAATTCTTAATCTCAGGAAACAAACTGAGGGTTGCTGGAGTGGTGGGGGGTGGGAGGGATGGGGTGGCTGGATGATAGACACTGGGGAGGGTATGTGCTATGGTGAGCACTGTGAATTGTGCAAGACTGTTGAATCACAGACCTGTACCTCTGAAACAAATAATACATTATATGTTAAAAAAGAAGAAGAAAAAGAAGATAGCAGGAAGGGAAAAATGAAGGGGGGAAATCGGAGGGGGAGACAAACCATGAGACACAATGGACTCTGAGAAACAAACTGAGGATTCTAGAGGGGAGAGGGTGGGAGGATGGGTTAGCCTGGTGATGGGTATTAAAGAGGGCATGTACTGAATGGCTCACTGGGTGTTATGTGCAAACAATGAATCATGGAACACTACATCAAAAACTAATGATGTAATGTATGGTGACTAACATAACATTAAAAAAAAAACAACATTGAGATACCACCTTACACCAGTTAGAATGGCAAAAATTAACAAGGCAGGAAACAACAAATGTTGGTGAGGATGTGGAGAAAGGGGAACCCTCTTACACTGTTGGTGGGAATTTCAATCTGGTACAGCCACTCTGGAAAACAGTGTGGAGGTTCCTCAAGAAATTAAAAATAGAGCTACCCTACAACCCAGCAATTGCTACTTGGTATTCACCCCAAAGATACAAATGTACTGAAAAAAAGGGGACACCTGCACCCCAATGTTCATGTCAACAATGTCCACAATAGCCAAACTGTGGAAGGAGCTGGTATGTCCTCAACAGATTAATTGATAAAGAAGATGTGGTTCATTTATACAATGGAATATTATTCAGTCATCAGAAAGGATGAATACCTACCATTTACTTCGACATGGATGGATCCAGAGGGGATTATCCTAAGTGAAATGAGTCAATAAGTCAATCAGAGAAAGACAATCATCATATGGTTTCACTCATATGTGGGATATATGAAATAGAGCAGAAGATCATAGGGTAAGGGAGGGAAAACTGAATGGGAAGAAATCAGAGAGGGAGAAAACGATTAGAGACTCTTGAGTTTGGGAATCAAACTGAGGGTTGCTGGAAGGGAGGTGGGTTAGGGAATTGAGTAATTGGGCAATGGGCATTAAGGAGAGCACGTGATATAATGAGCACTGGTGTTATACACAACTGATGAATTATTGAACACTACATCAGAAACTAATGATGTACTATATGTTGGCTAATTGAATTTAAATTTAAAAAAATAAAATCAGAGTGGACTCTGTAAAAAGAAGTCAGAGCATGTGGGTGGGGAAATGATCACATCTGCCACAGAGGCTATTTCTGTAATCCAGAGGAGAAATCAGTATGGCTTGGAACTAAATGGTGGAAGGAGTGATTAAAAGAGAAGTGAGGAGGGTTCCTGGGTAGCTCATTTGGTTAAGCATCTGCCTTAGGCTCAGGTCAAGATCCCAGGGACCTGGGATGGAGCCCTGTATCTGGCTCCCTGCTCAGCGGGGAGTCTGTTTCTCCCTCTCCCTCTGCCCCTGCCCCTGTCAACTGAGGAATGAAGTTCTGACACATGCTACAACATGGATGAACCTTGAAAGCACTATGATAAGTGAAATAAATTAGATGCAGAAGAGCTAATACTGTATGATTCCACTTAGATGAAGTGCTTAGAATAGGCAAGTTCAGAGAGACAGAAAGTAGATTATAGGTCACCAGAGCCTGGGGAGAAGGGGAATGGGGAGTTCTTTCTTTCTTTTTTTTTTTTTTTTTAGATTTTATTTATTTGCAAGAGAGACAATGAGAGACAGAGAGCATGAGAGGGAGGAGGGTCAGAGGGAGAAGCAGACTCCCTGCTGAGCAGGGAGTCTGATGTGGGACTCGATCCCAGGACTCCAGGATCATGACCTGAGCCGAAGGCAGTCGCTTAACCAACTGAGCCACCCAGGCGCCCCATGGGGAGTTATTTCTTAATGAGTACAGACTTCATGTTTGGCGTAATGAAAAAGTTTTAAAAATAAATAGTGGTAATGGTGGTACAACATTGTAAATGCAATTAATTCTACTGAATTATACACTTAAAATGGTTAAAGTGGCAAATTTTATGTTATATATATTTTACCACAATTTTAAAAATTAATAATATCAAAAAACCATTGAATTGTACAATCTAAACGAGTGAATTGTGTATTATGTGAACACTATCTCAATAAAGCTGGGTTTTTTGTTTGGTTTTTTTTAAGAGAAAGGGACATGAATAAAATCAGAATATGAGTTAAGCTCATGGCACTGACAGAGGGATTGGATATTGTGGGTGACAGACCAGAGACATAAAGGATGATGGACATCATAAGGCTGGACACCATAAGAATGCTATACCAGGTGCACTGTCCTAACCAGCTGCTTAAGCCAAACTGGTTGGAAGCTGCCCACTATCATTGGTCAAATGTCTTCTTCAAACTTGGAGGAGAGCAGAAGGCTCACCACAGGAAGGTTGAGAGAGTTAGGCAGTTACAAAATTTAATGACCTCAGTTTCTCTTCCCAGGCACACCCTTAGCAGAAAGGACATCAAAACCCTTAGGTAAACTGTGATGACCACCTCCAGGTCTCAGTCCCTTCTTTTCAATCAGCTTTTCACCAGAGTACAAAATACTGCCATTCATAAACAATCAGGTGCTGCAGTTAGAAGGTAGTAAGGATATACACACCCAGCCTACTGGGCAATACGCACAGCTGCCATTTCCCTTCTGTGCCTGTAGATCTGGGAGCTGGGCAAAGGCATCATTCTTAACTGACTCAACTTTATTTTTATTTTTAAAGGAAGTCTGCTTTAGCTTACTGCATTTAGTTAAATCAATAAACCTACATTTTACTTGATCTTTCTCTAATCAGCTGAGCTTGTAAAGCCATATGTGAGTCAAGCTAAAAGTGTCACCAGGCGCATGCTCTTGAATCACGTCTCATTGAACCATACTATTTTCTCCATTCACTTAATTCCCAGGCAAAGAACTCTAAACTGTTTTAAAGAATGATGCCTTGATTCAATCACATGTTGAGACCGTGACAATGCTACAGAGTGACAAATGGTGAAACTGTGTAATGGGCCAGATGGTTGAGGGGGTAACCCATACAAAACACTTTGTATGCATGCAGGAATCCCACAGGGCACCACACCTATTCACTTGCAAAGAGGGAGTCTGATTTTTATCCTTGCCCTCACAGAGCCTACAAACATTATTTCTGGGGGAGACCTTGAAGACACCTAGTTCAGCATCTGCATTTCCCTTATTTTCACCCCAGAGAGACTTGACGACTTGCTTGAGGTCACACAGCCATTAGCTGTAATTAGGCTAGACTGCTGGTCTCCTAATTCTCATAACACTGTATTTTCCCTTGCATCACACTGCCCTTAATTGCCAAAAAAGATTTCCCAGTTGAACCCAGGGTTATGAAATCATAATGAACTTTGGCAGAATGAGTAAAGTGTGACAACCAGAAATAATTGCCCACATATATGCAGTAGGTGCTCTGTGCCAGATGTGTCTCACTGTGCTACCCTGCCTGCTAAGCTTGCATGTGTGGGAACAGTGGGGCTATAAAATTTGACCCTCTGTGTCTGACTGTTTCCTTTATCCAGAAGGGTAGATGAGAGGGAAACATAGGGCAAAGAGCAAGGGGAAGAAATCTGACCAGGATGGGTTGCCAAGAAATAGTAAAAGAGAAACTGGCTGGCAAGTGTGGGTAGGAAGAGGTCCTGAGCCTGTGGTTCATAAGCTGCTTCTACCCCAGCTGCACTTCAGGGCTATTAATCATCTCCACAAAGTTGGCCTTAAATATGTCTATAAACAAGTGTCATATGAATAACTATGTGCTGAAAGCTGACTTAATATACAAATGTCCAACTTGTCCAAGTATTCAAATATGCTTTTCATCAGTTGTTTAAAACCACAGCCAATCCTGGCATCTCCCCTCATAATGACAACTATGGCATGTAATCATCACAAAAAAGGGCACACACCACAGTGATTACCTCCCACCCACCCACCCTCCCATCTCTATTTGCTGTGGCAGGTAGTTGGGTATGAGAGAAACTTACATATTTCTTTGCCACACACAGTGAGAATTTCTCATTTACTTGCAAAATCTTCTTTGTAGGTTTCATTCTTTCATTATCATAACTTAATGTCGTTGAGAATAGGTTAGTCTCCAGGCTGGTTAATGCCATCATTGTGGTAAGGACTACTAAAACATTTGAGGGTCAGGAGAGAGATTAGGGAAGTCCTCGCACCATGTTGGGAGAACCAATGGGCAGCCATCTGAGACTTGTTGAGTCTTAAGGCACAGAGCAAAGAAAGTAGGCAAGAGCAGGAGCCAAACATTCTCCCTGATCTTCCTCACCAACTTCAGTTCTACCCACTCTTCAAGGTGCAGCTTTTGCCCCTCCTTCCAGGAAGTTTTCTGTAACTATCCAGCCCATTGGACGGTCTCTTTTTGGAATCCCTATGCACTTAAGAGTTTGGAAGCTAAATTAAGTTAAATCCAGCAACCATTTATTATTTTATGAGCACTAACAATGTGGTATTTGTCTTCAGAGTAGTTCTTTTCAGATAATGATAGGGACTGAAAGAGATAAAGCCTACAAAATGAATCTAACAGCTATAAGTGTTGCTAACATACCCAGAGATGGGGTGGGCTTTACAAAGGTTGGACCGTCCAGAGTCTGTGACACTGCATGGAGATGTCTCTTTTGGTTTCTCCTTATGATAGGGTTCTAAAGTCTAAAATGGATTTTCAAGATTACTTTTAAAATTCTCTTAGAAAGATGTTATGCTGGAGACCGAGGTACTCTCACAGTGAGACCCTCCAGCTAACTTTCCCCCCAGCACTGGGACAGATCTGCTTCCTCAGTTGGCTTATGTTTTAAGAAACATGTTATATGAAAAACCAGTGTTGCTAATTACCAGAGTCACAATCAGTGATGTGAGATACTCATATCTAGAGGCACATGAGACCAACCTGAGTGGGAAAATAGTAGGTCCATGGCTCCTGCTCTCTCCGTACCTGGGCAAATGTTCACTGGAGGTCATTGGCACAATTTGTCAGTAGTATTTAATCTGTTTTTTTCTTCTCTCTCACTCTCCTGCCCTCACGCTTTCTCAATTAAATTTTGTCACTTAAACTTTTTGTGCTTGACTTCTTTGCCAAGCTCCATATGTGGTCTACCTGTGCATGTCTGTCCCACCTCTCAGTCATATTTATGCAGAACCTGTTGTGTCTCTGGAATGTTTGTTGGCTAACTGCAAACATTTTGGGAGTGAGAGGAAGAAGTCTTCTCCCAATCTGTATCCCACTCAGCATGCATATAGTCCAAGGCACAGAGCAAGGCACCTGCTTGTTAGAGAGATCCTCCTAGTTCAAGAGCTCTCTGAGGTCCTTCCCCAATCATTAGACAAAAAACATCCAAGGTCTTTTCCAGAGATTTGTGCTTCACTCACAGCTCAGCTCTGCAGCCTTCTCCTAAGATAACTTCCTCTGAAAATAAACATGTGTGCTCTCTCCTTCTGTGTGGGAGGCTGACTGATGCCATCCCCCCCACTTCCTGTAACATAAGCCCCAACTTGTGCAGTGTTTCTGAGCACTCAGGACTCACCTGGCCAGGCTGTTCCCCATCTCAGGCAGATTTCCTGAAGAAAAGACCAAGGGAATGAAGCAGGGCATGGATAGCCATCATGCCACCAGGGCCTGCTATTAGGGGAGGTCAAGGACAAAATGGGATCACAAATACCACATGATTTCATTCATACATGGAATTTAAGAAACAAACAAACAAAAAAACTGAAAAAAGGCAAACAAACAAAAAAACAGACTTAAGTACAGAGAACAAACTGGTGGTTGCCAGAGGGGAGGTGGGTAGGAGAATGTGTGAAGTAGATAAAGGGGATTAAGAGTACACTTGTCTTGATGAACACTGAGAGAAATATAGAGTTGTTGTATCACTATATTGTACACCAGAAACTAATTTAACACTGTATGTTAATTATACTAGAATTAAATAAATAAAATTTTAAAAAATTTAAAAGTAGGATGGAAAGGCAGGGAGAACTTAAGGGGAAAATATCTGAACAGATTTTCCTAACTTATTTTTATATAGCTTTGAATAGACCATTCTGAGTCAAAGTTCAGCTTCCTCCATCCCTCACATTATAGCCAAATTAAATTGTAAAGAGGAAAGTCTTTGAACCTGTCAGTTTTTCTGTTCTATAAAATGGGAATAGTAGCAATATCTCACAGGATGGTTTTAAGGATTAAACAAAATGTTAAATGCATGGCCAACTGTAAAGCTGACAAATGCTGTGGGCAAAGTCACCTTCTAGAAGAGACACTAAGAAAAGCAAGCAGGAGCCATGCCTTGGGAGGTAGTTGGTGCAGTACCTAAGAAAACAGACCTGGGATTCAGACAGAGCTGGGCACAACCCACCCAGGAGGAACCTGGAACACCTGTTGCTGCCTCTGAAAATTAACATGTGTGCTCTGTCCTTCTGTGTGGGAGGCTGACTGATGCCATCCCCCCCTTCCTGTAACATGAGCCCCAACCGTACAGCCTCCATTCCTCTCCTGGTAACTCTCCTAGGAGCAGGCACTCCCTTTTCTTCTCCCAGTCCATGTATTTGAGTATGGGAGGCTGTCATAAATTGTCCTGTGCCCCAGTCCTAGGACTTTCCCATTATGTAAGCAAATAAATGCCCTTTCTGATTAAGCCTGTTAGTGATGAGCCCAAGTCACTGGTGATCAAGGGTCCTCTCTAACACAGCATATTTTGAAAAGTCATGGTATGCAGGGTGGGGCCAAATCAGCTAAGACCTGGCATGTCAAAAGTACTGTGCTAAGCGAGCACAGAGACTGTGCCAAGCACAGAGAGCTCTATGAATTTGCTCCACCAGATGTTTTCAAATACTTCTCAGAGGGACTGGTAGGCTGAGATATAGGGATGCCCATGCTGACATAAGCACTCACATCATCTTGTTTCTGTCTTGCTCTCAGACAGTCTAAAGGAACAAATAAAAGTCCAGGGAAAATGTTAATACACCATGTTCTTGGATGATTCACACTGGGTCTCCAGAGTTAAGGTGCCTCTGACAAAGGAACCCAATGTTCCAAGCCTTTTGTCTTACTAGGAGAAAAAAAGACGACTTCTTGCTTCAGTAGTTGCAGAGATTCTAATGATATGCCAAATGGTTACATAAGAAAATATGGACAACCATAAGCATTTCTGTTTATGAAATGCTCTGCCATGACTGAAAGATAGAGAGACTATTTCAGAGCATATAATGACCCATAAGACAGATTGTCTTATTACCTCCTAGGAACCTGGTCCATTCCAGGCAGAAATCTATTCCATTTTCAAATCTTGCAATCAAATCTAGGCCACTAGTGACAATCACAGTAGTTCTGGGTTTCAATAGAACAGGCACCAGCTGCCTTGAGTTTTCCTTCCCTACCTCTGCTACATTTCCTTTCCAACCTGCTACAAACCAAAGAGGGACTTTTATCAAGCTATGTTTTATAGGAGGGAGAAAAGAAGGCAGAGGAGTAGGGGACCCTACTCCAACTGGTCCCTGGAATTGAGCTGGGTATCTACCAGACCACTCTGAACGCCCACAAAATCAGCCTGAAATGTAAAAAGATAGAGCTGGATCTCTACAAACAGAATATCACAGGGAGTTGGTTTCAAGGTATGAAGCGGGGAGCCCTGATTCTGTGGGCAGGTATTGGAAGATAAATGGAACAGGGAGGGAGCTGCCATAAGCACTGGCACTGGGAAGGTGAAATAACACAGGAGCACAAAAGCCTCCCAAGCTGGGGACCAGGTACAGACTCGCAGACTGGTAGCAATGGGGAAAGGACCTCAGGGCAGCCCCCCAGACTGAAACCTGGAGCAGTGGGGCTGTGTGTGAGAACTGGAGGTGGCTGGTGGTTTTAGAAGCACAAAGGACAAAGACGTGCCTTGACCAAGAGGCAAGGACTGGGAATGCTACTGAGGGATGCACAATCCAGGACGCTGCAGTTTATAACAGCACAGACAGAAATGGAGATAGTGTGGCCTGGAGAGCTCACTGAAGAACAGACTGCAATCTCTCTACTCTGAAGCAGAGGGTTGGAAATGATATCTTCTGCTCTGACTCTCAGAAGAGATGCAGAAAGCTGCCAGGGAA
>NW_028064003.1:0-390 GCF_054177405.1 Leptonychotes weddellii
AAATGATTTTCCAACTGACTTTAGTAATTCAGGCTCAGTCATTGTCTGGAACCAAGCGTTAGAGAAGGAGAACAAAAGAAACATAGTTTCAGATGATGGACATTTGGTGAAATTTGAAGATAATCCAGCTAAGCTCATAGGAATATTGAAAAATAAATAAATAAAGGATAGTAGTTATCAACTTTTTACTCTATTTGAGTTATGTTGGTATAAGAATAGTACATTACCAAGATATAACAGTCTTTTTAAAAAAGAAAATACTTTCTGAATTGGACTTGGGGGTTGTTGAGTTTCTAGGGCTCTTATGACATTTGACTGAAGGTCCTGTAGCTTGGATGTTGTGTTTTCCAACTTCGATGATGCAATTTTTGAATGGTGCTCCATCATACT
>NW_028064004.1:0-390 GCF_054177405.1 Leptonychotes weddellii
ATCTATTATCTGTTGCCTAGGTATTTATATTTTATCCATGTATATAAGCTGTATATAACTTTATGCATAGACACCTCTGACTTTATTCGGAGTGATGTCTTGGGACCCCACTGGTTAGTTGTTAGAGGTGAATTCGTTGCAGATACTGGCTCGGCCCACTTTGTCCTGTGAAGGGTGCCGTGGGGTGCTGAGGTGGGGCAGGGTGCCGAGGGCAGATGGGGGCAGGCCCGGAGAGGGGGCTCCACCTGCAGAAGTCTGGGTGGGTGGGATGAACATGGTTGCACCTGCAGGGGTCCAAGTCCCCGCCAATCGCAGCGCCTGTGGGGTTCTAGCCCCTTCCACGCCCAGGGCGTCTGGTTTAGAAGGTCTAGGGCTCCACATAGAACCTGC
>NW_028064005.1:0-390 GCF_054177405.1 Leptonychotes weddellii
ATGGACTCTGAAAAACAAACTGAGGGTTCTAGAGGGGAGGGGGGTGGTAGGATGGGTTAGCCTGGTGATGGGTATTAAAGAGGGCATGTTCTGCATGGAGCACTGGGGTTATGCACAAACAATGAATCATGGAACACTACATCTAAAACTAATGATGTAATGTATGGTGATTAACATAACAATAAAAAAATAAAAAAAAAATACAGTCTCTGAGGCCAGCATTACCCTGATACCAAAACAGACAAACACACTACAAAAAACAAAACTACAGAACATTATCACTGAAGAACATAGAAGCAAAAATTCTCAACAAAATATTAGCAAACCACACTCAACAATACATTAAAAGGAACATTCACCATGATCAAGTGGGATTTATTCCAGGTTGCA
>NW_028064006.1:0-390 GCF_054177405.1 Leptonychotes weddellii
CCCCGGAGGCCAAGGACTTCTTTGTTGCAAAGATCCATCAGCACGGGTTTGCCCTCATCTCTCCAGATCTCCTAGCAGCCTTTGAGCATTGATCTCTCCTTAAAAAGCTCTCCCTTCCCTTGGCTCCCAAGATACCCGCCTCTCCCGGTTTTCTTGGTACCCCTTAAGTGTTGTCTTCTGGGACTTTCTATTTGGTCTGTTTTTCATTTGATAAACTCTTCCCAAGTAACGCATCCAATTCCAGAGCTGCTGCGACCACCCGGACGCAAAGCACCTCCAGGGATATCCCGGGATGAGTCCCGTCTCTCTTTCCAGCCCAGAGTGGCCTTGAAGCACCCTTCCCCCCCTCTCCCACCCCCACCGCAGCCCCGGGGACTTCTGCTGCATTCC
>NW_028064007.1:0-390 GCF_054177405.1 Leptonychotes weddellii
ACACCCAACGTGGGGCTTGAACTCATAACCTTGAGATCAAGAGTCACAGGCTCTACCGACTGAGCCAGCCAGGTGCCCCTGATGCACAAATCACAAATGTCTTAACCAATGTCTAGAGTAGCTGTGAAGTCCTGTTCACTGGGGCCAATCAGCCTAATATCAATAATGGATCAGCATGATGTCTTGAGGGGAAAAAACGCAATCAAGACCCCTGGGGACTAAATCATGACATTGGCCTGGAGAGTTGAGATGCATGGGAAGAGGGACAGTGGAGATATATTGCTGCCAGCTGGAAGAAAACTGCTTCCTGTGCTCTTTACTATCGTGTATTGAGAAAAAAGCATTTGCCAGATCAACAGCTGCATACCAGGTCCCAGGATGGTATGGACT
>NW_028064008.1:0-390 GCF_054177405.1 Leptonychotes weddellii
TAAGATTATCTTCTTTGAAATTCTTATTTGCAATTTTCTTTTGCTGCTACTTTGTGAAATCACTATATGCTCAAGTTTTGTTCTAAGAACAAATTCACATCCTTTATTTTAACACTAATCCTAGTCAATGTTTATGTTTATGACTTTATCCTGTGTTACAGTATTTATGATCCTATTTTATCACCGCCTTTATGCTTTAGTGAGTGACTTTTAAGCTACTGATCCATTTCTGTGAGTTGGGGATACAATAAAGCAATATCCCAGTTACAATAGAAATGCAAATTTAACAAATTTAATTAATAAAATGTAATTTATATGAAAATACCTTAGTCAAGACAAATTACTCCCTGTTAAATGAATGTTAGCCTAGACCAACTGTCCAGCACAGTA
>NW_028064009.1:0-390 GCF_054177405.1 Leptonychotes weddellii
GAAGTCAGTGCTTTGACCCTTTAACGCTAATCCTGGTGGAAGAAGGAAGAAATGAAGGATCACGTGAAGATGGTAATGCTTGTAACCTTGCGGTCTCTCTTGACATGTTTGTCCAAAGGTAAAAGTAGAATAAGATGTAAGAAAATCATGAAAAATTTCAGCTCATTTTGCTACTCCAGCCTCTTGGCCCTCCTGTCCCTCCCCCACCCCAAGAATGATCCTGGTACAAGAGCTTGTACTTTGGGCCCCATAACACCCATCTGTGGTGTTTAGTCAAGGACAGCAGGTAGAATTTGGTTGTAATAACAAGTCTCATAAATATCAAGCACTCCTATGACTTGCAGTAGATCCTTTTTTCGATATTTCTCCCATTTTGTTGTATTAGGTCTA
>NW_028064010.1:0-390 GCF_054177405.1 Leptonychotes weddellii
CTGGGTGTTATACGCAAACAATGAATCATGGAACACTACATCAAAAACTAATGATGTAATGATGTAATGTATGGTGATTAACATAACATAATAATAAAAAAAAAAGCAGATTCAGAGTCATCTGGCAACAGCTGGCTTCTAAGAGAACTATTTCCAGGAAGTAAAAACTACTCTCTTTAGAGGAGATCAAGAGTTTCAAATCATTAGGATGGTAACTGCTCACAGGACTGCTGCACACAGCATGTATGTCAAACAAAAATAATGCCCCCTGAAGACCCAAACACAATTGAGAATAGCAGGAGACAGTTAAACCCAAGCCCACAAGGCTATAATATATTAAGGCCAATATAGAGTTTACCCTGAGGGGCATCTCTGTATTGGCATTTCCAC
>NW_028064011.1:0-390 GCF_054177405.1 Leptonychotes weddellii
CAATTTTAACATAATTCGATGACTAGAAGATCCATATTCATTTAATACGTTTGTATCTGGCATTGTTAAAAATAGAATTTATCAGTATGCCTAGGGATATAGTTAAAGGCAGGGAATTTTACCATAACATTTTAGAGAGAATTTTCAACATTGTGGGTATATTTGTCGGGGACCAATTAGGAAAATAGAAACCAGCCACAGATTTTAAACACAAGGGATTTAATATAGAAAATTGGTTACCAAGGTGTTGGATGGTGGAAGAACCATAAATGGAGGCTGAAGAAACTCTAGGAAACTAGAGAAAAGAGGCCATGCGGATAGCATGTGGACCTCTGAGAGGAATCTTCACAAAGCTAATATTTAGCCATGTGACGCCCTTTGTAGAGGTCA
>NW_028064012.1:0-390 GCF_054177405.1 Leptonychotes weddellii
CCCAATCCAGTAATTGAAAGCTATCTGTATATTTAAGTAGGCAGCTGAAATTGGCCTGCTAACATACTCTCCCAGGCAAACTCGGTTGTTTTGCAAGAACAGAAATAGGATAGTTCGTTCTCTCTTTTGCAAACTTAATAGAGGAGGAAGATGAGGTTCTTTCTAGATTCTTCTTGTGACAGATGCAAGAATAGAACTCGCTATACACTGGAGCTGAGTCACACACCAAGGATAAGGGTATTTTTTATACTGGATACTACTTCTTATTTTCCATAATAATCTTTTCTCGAGCTTTGTCTTCATGCTTAATCATCTGCACTCTCCTTCAGCAGATTCATTTTATCTTGAGACCAGTTTGCCTTACCCTTTTGTCCACATTGCAAACCTGAA
>NW_028064013.1:0-8221 GCF_054177405.1 Leptonychotes weddellii
GTCCTGAGCCTTCCCTGTTAGCTGCGGAGCTGAGAGCCAGCCTTAGATCCCACCTTGGCTGCTGACCGGGGGCCCATAGTCTGGAGGTGTTGATCTGACCCTGGGCAGAGTTGGCCTCCTCTTGGGTAGAACCTCACAGGCCTCCTGGGGCTGGTCTGCACCTGCCCCCTGCTGCCTGCCCTGGACTGAAGCCTCTGTGTGTTGCAGGCTGAAATCGTCAAGAGGCTGAATGGGATTTGTGCCCAGGTCCTACCCTACCTTTCCCAAGAGGTGAGTGGCTCCCCGGGGGCTGCAGGGAGGAGGTGGTAGTTGGACCGTGAACTTGCCACAGGGCCTGCCCCCCCCCGCCCCCCCCATGCTCTGGGGCAGCAGCTGTTGGATGCCCACGGCGCACACCCTCCCTCTCTGGACCTCCCAGACACAGAAGAATCCCCAGCTTGGAGAAACCCCAGGGGTGCAGGGCGGTGGAGGGAGGGGCCTCAGCCCACTGTGGAATTCCCAGCCTGAGTGAGTCATTTCACGGGTAAAAATGTCAGATATGCCAAAGACTACACCAAGATTTTTTTTTTTTTCCCCTTTTTGCTTCTGCCTTTAACCCTCTTGAGATTTGTCTGCCAGGTCCTGTGGGTGGCCTCAGGCCAGAAACCAGAGGGGGTGTGTACAGGGAAGGCACTCAGCTCATGTATGCAGACAGACAGACAGACACGCACAGGTGCAACACAGATGGACACACGCACCCTGGGGAGCCATGCGCTGAGCTCTTGCTTTTGCTTTTTGGGATTTTAAGACTCTTGGTGTGGGGCCCACTCCACATTCCCCACCACTGCCACTCCTGCTCTCTGCCAGGTTTCCTGTCGATCTTTCATCATTTCCTCTTTAATCCCTGACTTTATCTTGGGGCCCTTCGGGTGACCTGCATGCTCAGGGACAATTCCAGAAGGACACTATGAAAACCCTAGAGAAGGGGGTTCTTGGGGCCCTGAAGACCTAGGCTTGTGCTTTCCTTTCATGACAGGGGCTTCCTGGTAGGCAAGGCAAAAAGAGAGATTGGCAGAGTGTAGCATCTGATGGCAGGAGAGATGGACTCGTAGGGAGGGCTGGGGTGTGGGCGGTAAATTGCCCCGGGGAGGGATTGCCCTGAACCTAGACTCATACCCCAGCACGGCCAGAATCCATTGGGCCTTCCCCAGCTGTAGAAGGAGAGGAGCTTGGGTTAGCAGATCTCAGAGCACAGTCTGTGAGCTCTTAGGATCAAGACTTCCCTGTACAGTTGGCCAGGTTGTGCACTGTACCTTTACTTCTTGGCGTATCGCATTGAATAGGTCACGATCCAGGGTTTCTCTTAGACTCACCCAGTGGCGTTTTCTTAAGTATCTGGCACCAACCCCTTTGGGTCTTCTGCGAATCCCACTTGGTGAACAGAAGTGGCTGGAGGGGAGGGGTTTTCTGATGGGATGGAAAGCCATGGTGGGGGGTGCCTTCCCCTGGGCTCTGTGGCTCAAACCCCCACAGAGATCAGGGCATATAGCACCTGGCTCCTCTCTTTACCCCACCCCCCTTCCAGCACCAGCAGCAGGTCTTGGGAGCCATCGAGAGGGCTAAGCAGGTCACCGCTCCTGAGCTGAACTCCATCATCCGGGTACGTCTGGGTCTTGGGTGGGCGGGCGGGCGGGCAGGTAGGCGGGCAGGTGGGCCCACAGCAGCTCATGCTTCCCTCCCGTCTGCCCTGCAGCAGCAGCTCCAAGCCCATCAGCTGTCCCAGCTGCAGGCTCTGGCCCTGCCCCTGACCCCGTTGCCTGTGGGGCTGCAGCCGCCTGCGCTGCCCGCCGTCAGCGCCGGAACCGGCCTTCTCTCGCTGTCCGCGCTGGGCTCCCAGGCCCACCTCTCCAAGGAAGACAAGAATGGGCACGACGGTGACACCCACCAGGAGGATGACGGCGAGAAGTCGGATTAGCAGGCGGCCGGGTCGGGGAGGGTGGGGGGGACAAAGGGGAGACAGACACGGAGAGAGAGGAATGTTTAGCGCAAGACACAGTATAGCTTGGGATTGGCTGAACTTGGTAGTATTTATGGTAGCCGCCTGCTGGGGTCCTAGCCCTGCCTGTGCGCCACCCCTAGCTTCGCTCACACCCCCGGCTCCCGGCCTCCCTCCTCCTCCTCCTCTCCTTCCTCCCTCCTCCTCCCCTGCAGCCTGAGCGGGCGGATACCTGCTCATTCCACCCAGGAGGCAAGCTGAGGCCTGGAGGCACACATGGGAGGCCAGGTCAGAAGACAGCAAAGCCTCAGAAGCCCCGCACCCCTGCACTGCCCCGTTCCGCAACCGTGGCCCTGACCGCCGGCCCGCCGGGCCCCTCAGGGCGCACGCCCCCAGCCTCCCACCCTGGCACTGCATGCAGACACCACGCTAGCTGCCCCTTCCTGCCCTGGGCACCCCACGTCCCTCCCGCCTCACTCACCTCCTCTGCTAGTTCCAGAGCCCACGCCCACCTGTCCTCTCCCCGCGCGCCTGCCAGAGAGGGGGCAGAGAGAGTGAGCTTAGCCAGGAGCAGGGGGGAGGAGTGGGGGGCGGGCGTCCCAGAATTCCCTTTCTCCCCTTCCCGAATAAAGATGAGGGTACTCAAGTTGTCTTGGTTTTTATTTTATTTTTTTCCTTTTTCCAGTATACTAGCTTGTCTTTTAAGAAAAGGGATATTTAAAAAAAAAAAAAAAAGACAAAAATGTTTTAAAAAAACAAGCAACACCCACACCTGTGTCTGTATATAGCCTTTTAGACTGTCAGCTTCTGTTGTGTTCAGTCGTTTGATCGCTGCGGAGAGAAGGGAGAATGCTGTATCGAGGGTGGGCTTAGCTGTGCCTTTCAAATAAAGATGTGAGAAGGTTGGTTGCCTTGTTCCTGCCTCTGTGTTGCGGGGCCGCGGCGGTGCCCCCCTTCCCACGGGAGGAGGGGGCTTCCCTCACGACTGAGCTCCCGCCTCCTTCCAGGACGGGATAGTGAGGGTTGGGTGGGCGGGGGAGGGGGAGTCCGGCTTGCCAGTATGGGCTGTCTCCCCAACTTGATGCATAGACCAGAGAGGGTCAGCTGGAGGCTGTAGGTCACACAGCCAGGCCCAGGTGCTTGAAGTTGAGCAGAGCTGACTTCTGATCCCCAGGCCAGAGGGCTCCTAAGTGGCGTTCTTTTCTCTTAGAGACAGGCTTTGAGACTGTAGAATCCATCCCCGTTGCAAACCCACAGAGACCCTTTTTCCAGACCTGAGAACACAGGACCACCCCCAGCTGAACCTGACCCTCGGAGGACCTCTGGAAGGTCTCCCTGCCACGCCCCAGCTGGACCACCCAGGGAGCCAGAAGGAAAGGAGATTCCCAGAGTGAACCTGGCACCTGGGCCAAGAGGCTTCAGGCTGCCCACCCAGGATATGGGGCGAGGCTGAGGATGAGGCAGGGTGGGGCAGCATAGAGTTCCTTACCCTCAGGGACCGGCACCTGGGGGGCTTTTGAAGTCCAAAAAATTCTCACCTGCCCCCCAATCTAGCAGGTTCCCAAGGTGGACCAAGGGCACGGGGCGGGGGGGCAGCTGGATTACCTCTGGGGAAACGGCTCATGTCCCTGAGGAAAGAGAGGAGGGGGGAGCATGATTGGGTGGTCCCACCAGCCTCCCGCTGGGTCCCAGCCCTCTGCCACGGCACCTCTCAAAAGCCCTCTCAAAAGCCCGTGTGATGGGAGTCCCTCCCTGCCTAGCATTTATCCTTGTGCTGAAAACCCAAACTCACCCAGGACACTTGGGGAGTGAAAATGTTACAATGCCAAGTGTCGTACCCACCTGGAAGGCAATCTGGCACCCAGCAAGTCCCCTCCTGGGTCCCCACCCCCAGAGCCGTGTGGCTCCCAACCTCCACAAAGGCATGGACAAGGGTGTTCAGAGTTGCTGTCCTTCCTCCCCACTTCCCCCAACCGGAAGCTACCCACTGCCCATCGACAGCAGAATGGCTAAGCTGTGAGTGACATCATCATGCCTGGGAAACACGACGCAGCCACGAAAAGGTGCGAAAAAAGTACAAGCCACCACTCTACTCAACACCCGCATCTTGCGCAAGGCACGCTGAACAAAAGCCGGGGACAAAAGCGTAAATACAGAGTGATTCCATTTATATAAGGAACAAAATCAAGCCCAAGTGACCTACAGTGTCAGGTGTCATGGGGTCACCCTTGGGAGAGGGTGGGGGAGGGGCAGAGGGGGCTCAAGTTCCATTTCTTAACTTGGGGGCTGATGACATGAGTGTGTTCACTCTAATCATCAAATTGTTCACTTACAATCTGTGCCCTCTTTTGTGTGTTACATTTCACAATTTTTTAAAAAATCATAAAAAATAGATTTGGGGGCCTCCATGGCAGCTGGTCCTACTACCCACCCCTCCAATGACTCCAGCAGGCTGCAGCCAGACTGCACCATCTTGCTGTTCCTTGCCTAGAGGCCTTTGCACATGCTGTTCTCTCTGTCTGGAACAGTGTTCTCCCTCTTTTTTTCCCCCTTCCCAGGGTAGTAATCCTCCAAGACTTCCAGATGTCAGTTTTCTCAAGTCCTCCCCCGACCCTACCCCAAAGCAGGGGTCTGTGGCCCCTCCACCCAGGTCCCGCACAAGCAACATATTAATATGTCACATGATGGTTGCAAGGAATAATCCAGGCGGCCCAGCAATCATGGCCGTGGGAGGTAGGGTTGTCAGCCCCTTGGCAAGATGAGAAGACTGAGGCCCAGACAGGCATGATGGGGGCCTCCAGCCTCGATTTAAATCCTGGCTCTCACTCTCACGGCTGGATAGTCTAGACAAGTGGCTTCACCCCTTCGGATCTTGGATTCCCTATCTGTAAAATGGGTATGATCTCAGAACAAGCCCTTATTATGAAGATCATATTATTTAATCCGTGGAAATGCTTCTAGCAGAGACTCGCACGTTCATTCATTTATTGGGACCTACTCGGAGCCCCAGGGACACAGAAGACATAAATTCCTGCCCTCTGGCTGGAATAGACAGATAACCAGGAAAATCCAGAATGTGTTGATAGAGAGCAAGGGATGGGGAGTGTTGGCTGCCTTTTTTTTTTTTTAATTTGCTCATAGAAGCAACTCAATAAATGTTAGCAAATTTATTGAGGGCAGACCTGAGTTTGTACCCATCTCAGACCCTAACTAGTGATTTGAGGCAAGTGAAGTCACTTGTCTGACCTCAGTTTCTGGGAAATTGTTCCCGAGAATTAGCAGGAAGCCTGCAAGGGCTCACAAGCTGTCAGCTGATGTTATTATTACTGATGTTGCTGGCAGATGAAGGGCGCCGTGGGGGGGGGGGGTCACAAACCCGGCACCCCCAAACCAGGGGTCTTCTCCGGAGAAGGGGCGCCCTGCCCAGCCACGGAAGGCCTGTGACCTCGGGGGTCTTCCTCCGGGCCTCGGAGCCCCTCCCCCCAATCCCGCCTGCGGGGCTGGGTCCCCCGAGGGTTTGCGGAGGGTCCAGGAGCCCCCGGTGGGGCAGGATGACGAGAAGGTCCCGGGGGTGCGCGATCGCGGCCGCGGAGCCGGGGTGGGCAGAAGGGCCGCCTCCCGAGCCCCCTCCCCGCCGCGGCCTCCCGCGCTTAACGACCGCGCCGCCGGCGACCTCGGCTAATTGATCCGCTAATGGGCCCCGCGCCGCGGCCGCGCCTAATGAGGCGGGAGGAGGGGGCGGAGGGGGCGGAGGGGAGAGTGCAGGGGGCTGAAGAGAGGAGGGAGGAGAAGAGGAGGGGGCGGTGAGAGAGAATGCAGGGGGAGTGGGGAGAGGAGGGAGGGGGCTAGGAGGGGGGAGAGGGAGGAGGAAGACGAGAGAGGGGGTGAAGGGGTAGGGAGGAGGAGAGAATGGAGGGGTGGAGGAGGTTGGGCAGAAGCGGGGGAGAGAGGAGGAGGAGGAGAAAATGGAGGGAAGGGAGGGGAGGAGGTTAGGGGGAGAAGGAAGAGGAGGGGGGAAGGAGGTAAGAGGGGGACGGGAGGAGGGTGAGGATGGGGAGGAGGGAAGGTGGAGCGCGGGAGAAACAGTAGGGAGGGGGAAGGGAGCTGAGAGGGAGGGGCGGAGAAACTCGAGGAGGGGGCCCAGGGAGGAGAGGGAGGAGGGCCATGCCCCTAGCTCTTTGGGCACAGGACTTGAGGAGCGGGGGAGCAGCGGGGATGGGATGAACCCACCCATTTCTGACTACCTCACCCCCCCTCAGACACCATCCCTTCAGGGGGTCCCTGCTCCTTCTCCAAAGCTCCTCCCCTTCTCCCACCACTCTCCTTTTGAGAAGAGAAGAGTCTTTTTAGCAGGGGGATCTGTATGCATCAGGGGTGTGAGCCCCCCCCTCCCCCCGCCACTCTGTGCCTCCATTTCCTGTCCATACAATGGTCCTAATGTCCTCAGTGTTGGAGAATCCCACAGGCCCCAGTGGTCTGAGCCGGACCCAGCCCCTGTCCCCATACACCCCTCTGTACCTCCACTGACTCCTGGGTCTGAGAGCACCCCAGCCCCAGAGAGCTAGCCCTCTCCCTCCTCCTTCTGGTTTGAGCTGGAACTCCCCGCATGATGCATGAAATGGCCACAGTCCAGGCTGGCCAGGTACACCTGCTGCCTTCCTCCTTCCTGAGTCCTCTGGGTGTTGGCAGCTTGGACACAGTCTTGGGGGAGAAGCAGAAAGAAGCCCGGCCGATGGTGGAGTCGGGGACCTGTAAATGACGTCACTGTGCCCACTTTGCAGACAGCAAAACTGCAGCAAATTGTCAAGGTCACAAAACAAGGCAGCGCCATGCCATGGCAGGTCACCTGGCCACAGCTAAAGGAGCTCTTGGCCCCACTAGGAGCAACCAGAAATAATCAGGAAGGCCAAGCGAGTCATAAGGATAAAAGAAATCATAAACAGCTACGATTTGAACTTCCGTTACGGTCCCAACCTTGGCTAAAGGTTTGGACTAGTCTCTGTTAATTCCTTCTTCTTCTTCTTTTTTTTTTTTTTTGACATTTATTTATTTATTGTTATTCATCTCTACACCGAACGTGGGGCTCACACCTACCAGCCCAGGGATCAAGAGTCACATGCTTTTCCGACTGAGCCAGCCAGGCGCCCCATCTCTCAGGTACTTCATGAAAAGACCTGTAAAGGAAGGACCAATTTGCAGATAAAGAAACTGAGGCTCGAGACAGGTAGTGACTTGCCCAAGAGCACACAGCCAGGAACCTGGATCCTGATGTAGGAAGGCCCAAACGACAGGGTCCAGGATCTTAGAGCCATTTTGTTGAAGAGAAAGAGAAAGCTTCTGGAGCCAGTGCTGGAGGGGAGGGCTTCGAGAGGATGGGGGTGCAGACAGGTCAGGGTACAGCGGGAGGGGGCTGGGCTGAGGAGGGTGTGAGAGGTAGGGATGCTCCTTGAGGCACTGCCCCCCTCCCTTGTGGAGGCCTTCAGCCTAACCATTCTTGGCCTCTTTTCCGTGCCTGGGGGTGACCAAGCCTGAGAGCACCTCAGGGCCTTTCCCTCTGCCTGGAAGACACTGTCCCCAGAGCCATCACCCACTGCCATCACCACCAACAACACCCCCTCTCCTGCTTGCTTTATCGTCACAGCATCAATCACTGCACACAACTCTGAGTTCCGTGACAAAAGGGATTTGGTCCGATTTGGTCATTACTGAAATCTCGGGGCTTAGCATTGCGCCTGGCACGCAGTAGGTGTTCAGTGAAGATTTAAGGAGCAAGAGAGAAGATGGCAGAGAAGCCAGCCGCCTCCTCCGGGGCCTGCCTGCCAGCCTGGGAGCCATGGCAGGTGTTTGAGCAGAGGAGGGGCACACCCAGGGACACGGAGGGCCCAGGCTGGAGGGAAGACAGAGGCAGGGGCTCCGGAGGAGGCTGTGTCCTCTACAGATGCTTTCTGACATTAGGAGCTGCAGGAAGGAACCCATGCACCCAAAACACCCTGCCCGCCAGGGACCCCCCCCCCAGGGTCCCTCCCACTACCTTTGCCCTTCGCTCTGTCTCTGCCCTTGGCTCTGGGTGTCCCAGAGTCTCTGTCTCCCCGTCTCTCTCTCCCCCGCCCCGCCCCCCACCGTCCTTCGAGGTCTTTCTAGAGCTCTCTCTCCTCCCTCTCTATCTCTCCCTCCTACTCTCCCCGTGTGCCCCCCGCTCTGTGTCCCCTCCCCGCCATCCCCGCCTCGCAGCCGCCCCCGCCCTCA
>NW_028064014.1:0-390 GCF_054177405.1 Leptonychotes weddellii
AGGTCCCTGGCAGTCGGTACTGCCTCTTGTTCTTTTTTTTTGAGGTGATTTTTTCTGTCTTGTCTTTTTGTCCAGAGGAGACAAGATGAATTAGAGAACAAAATGCTAGCACGGTAACAACGTCCCCAGAAAATATACACTAAACAAATCAGAAAAGACCTGAAACAGGGGGAAAAGAAAGGGAAAGAAAGAAAAAAAAAAGAAAAAGAAAACGAGATAAAAACAAAAACAAAACAAAACAGAATATGATCAAATATGATCAGGGTGGTGCATAGATCAGTGCCACACACTAGATTTTGGGTGTGTTTTGCTCTGTTAGAAGAAAGTGCCTCCCAAAATTTTAAAGAAAGAAAAACTTATATATGTACAAAAATAAGGGTTAATATGATG
>NW_028064015.1:0-390 GCF_054177405.1 Leptonychotes weddellii
ACATTGGCATGCACCATGGGCAAAAAATATGTTGCCACCAGGATGCAAACCTGAGGGCAGAGGCTCTTCAGCCTGAATGCGTATGTAACAAAACTGCCTTCCCACACATTATATGTGGACCAGTTTGTCCAGGCTGGAGTAGCTGGAATGTGAGCAGACAGAGTGTGCCAACGCTGGAAAGAATGCCACCTGCCAGCATTTAGTGCCCGAGTCTTCACATGTGTCATGTGAGCTTTACAAGAAGTCGCATGAGATGGGTCCTCTTTAACCCCATTTTACAGATGAGGGCACTGAGAGGTTAAGTGATTTGCCCAAGTCTATAGAAATAAGAAGTGGCGGAGCTGGAATTTAGGCCCAGGCTAAGTAGGAGATTGCCAAGCCTAGGATGCT
>NW_028064016.1:0-390 GCF_054177405.1 Leptonychotes weddellii
CAGAGGATCAGGGCCTTGGGGGTAGCACCAAGGAGGGTCTTGTTCAGAGGCCTGCTTTGTGGGAAGGCGGAAAAGGCTCTCGAGGGCCCCAGCAGCTGCAATTCTTCTCAGTGAATCATATTTTACCTTCAATGCTTCCCCAAAGAAAGTGAACAGTGGAAGAGCCCGGACAGCAAGCACCCCATCCCCATGCACCACTCTGAGCACTTCAAGTGCTCTCAGGCCCGCTGTCTCGCATGAACCTCCACATAACCCCATTTCACAGACAGGAACACTGAGGCCCTATGAGGTCACATGGGGGTTAGCAGTGGTGCGGGGCTAGAACCCAGGGAGCAGATGCATCTCAGGCCTGGGCATCGGGCACAAAGCCCAGTTCCTCGTCCGGGAGGG
>NW_028064017.1:0-390 GCF_054177405.1 Leptonychotes weddellii
TGGGTATTGAGGAGGGCACATTCTGCATGGAGCACTGGGTGTTATGCACAAACAATGAATCATGGAACACTTCATCTAAAACTAATGATGCAATGTATGGGGATAATATAAGAATAAAAAATTTAAAAAAATTAAATTAAAAAATTAAATTAACCACCTTAAAGTGTAAAATCCAGTGGCATTTAGTAGCTCTACAGTGTCGTGAGACCAAAGAAATATATAGTTCCAGAACATTCTCATCATCATAAAAGGAGACCCATACCCATTAAGTAGTCATTCTCTGTTGCCCTTTCCCCGTAGCCCTTTGGCCACCACCAAATCCTCTGTGGATTTCTCTATTCTGGATATTTCAAATAAATGGAATCATACATTATGAAAAAAAAAAAAAAA
>NW_028064018.1:0-390 GCF_054177405.1 Leptonychotes weddellii
ACAAGAAAATGTATGTGAAATACACCAGGTAGAGAGATGATGGGCTTGCCCTCTGCTTTCTTCTGTCTCTCTGTGAATAGTGCAGTAGGATAAACTATGAAACAAAGTCCTCACAGAGTGGAGTGAGTAAAATGAGTGAAGCAATATAAGTTTTAACTTTGTAGCGATTCAAGACAAAGTAGCAAGATAGAACACTGGGGTATTTTAAAAATTTTCTTAGATCTTTTTTTTTTTTAAAGATTTTATTTATTTATTTGACAGAGAGAGACACAGCGAGAGAGGGAACACAAGCAGGGGGAGTGGGAGAGGGAGAAGCAGGCTTCCCGCGGAGCAGGGAGCCCGATGCGGGGCTCGATCCCAGGACCCTGGGATCATGACCTGAGCCGAAGG
>NW_028064019.1:0-390 GCF_054177405.1 Leptonychotes weddellii
GGGGCACCTGGGTGGCTCAGTCGGTTAAGCGTCTGCCTTCGGCTCAGGTCATGATCCCAGGCTCCTGGGATCGAGCCCCACATCGGGCTCCCTGCTGGGCGGGAAGCCTGCTTCTCCCTCTCCCGCTCCCCCTGCTTGTGTTCCCTCTCTCGCTGTGTCTCTCTCTGTCAAATAAATAAATAAAATCTTTAAAAAAAAAAAAAAAAAAAGAAGGGACTCCGAATGGTACTTTCATACTCATCCAAATTATGCAGTAGCCCACAGAAGTTCTCTTAGCCAGGAAACCCGTGCCATCTTACCAAATCCCAGAGACAAAGAGATGGCAAAGTAACTGGGGAACAATAGAGGGCGCTCTTGCTGGTATATAGCCCAGGCGGTCAGAGGCATCCA
>NW_028064020.1:0-390 GCF_054177405.1 Leptonychotes weddellii
AAACGACACAGATAAGAGTGCACTTGGCCTGGATTTGGGTACTTTTTTGCTGCCTTTTATTACCCATGTGATTCTGAACTTGACATCTGCCATGTCTGGGGCTCAGCCTTTTGTAAAAAGGAGTTAAAATCTATCTGTCCTTCCCTCTTTCTCTTTCTTTTCTCTCTCCTCTCTCTCCCCTTCCTCCCTCTGTCCTTCCGGCTCTTCCTCCCCTGCACACACACCTTAGAGTGAGCCGGGAGGATTAAGTGGCATAGAGTGCAGGTCAGAGCATCCAGAGAAGCACATGTGTGGCAGGGGGCTCAGCACGGGCCCATTGCCATGTTGACTTCACCGCCTTGTCCCCTTGTTGTATAATAAGGAATTTCTTTGGTCTTTGTCTTGGGTTGC
>NW_028064021.1:0-390 GCF_054177405.1 Leptonychotes weddellii
CTAAGCACCAGCCTGATGATACTTGATCATATTCTGGTTTTTTGTTTGTTTGTTTGTTTTTATCTTTTTTTTTCTTTTTTTTCTCTTTTTTCTTTCTTTCCCTTTCTTTTCCCCTGGTTTCAGGTCTCTTCTGATTTGTTTAGTGTATATTTTTCTGGGGTGGTTGTTACCCTGTTAGCATTTTGTTCTCTTATTCACTATTCTCCTCTGGTCAAAATGACAAGATGGAAAAAAACACCTCAAAAAAAGGACAAGAGGCAGTACCGACTGCCAGGGACCTAATCAATACGAACATCAGTAAGATGTCAGAACTAGAGTTAAGAATGACGATTTCTAGCTGGGCTTGAAAAAAGCATGGAAGTTATTAGAGAAACCCTTTCTGGAGAAATA
>NW_028064022.1:0-390 GCF_054177405.1 Leptonychotes weddellii
GTTCCATCCACGTTGCAAATGGCAAGATCTCATTCCTTTTGATGGCTGCATAATATTCCATTGTGTATATATATATACACATCTTTATCCATTCATCTGTTGATGGACATCTTGGCTCTTTCCACAGTTTGGCTATTGTGGACATTGCTGCTGTAAACATCAGGGTGCATGTACCCCTTCGGATCCCTACATTTGTATCATTGGTGTAAATACCCAGTAGTGCAATTGCTGGATTGTATGGTAGCTCTATTTTGAACTTTTTGAGGAACCTCCATACTGTTTTCCAGAGTGGCTGCACCAGCTTGCATTCCCACCAACAGTACACAGCACTTCTTATTCAACAAACATCAAGCACCTTCCTTACTCCAGGCACTTTAGTAAGAACTAGGA
>NW_028064023.1:0-390 GCF_054177405.1 Leptonychotes weddellii
GTATCGTAGGTCTTCACAGTAATTGGTCTTGAATCAAAATTATAAGAGTATACATCAAGTAAGTATTTTATTGGTAAAACTGGAGGGCTTTTTATTGAGTTTGTCTCCCCAACTCTCTTGGGGATATCCCAAACTGTATTGTCCTCCCAGTCATATTGGTATATCTTTGATTTATCTAACAATCAATCAATCAAACAATACCTGAAAAATAAATGGTATTAATTACCATTGTTTTCCAGAAAGCTAGTTTGCCTGAACCTCTATAACTGCTCAACAATTACTTAAGGAGTGACAGGGTAACCATGTAAACAGGAACCAATTGGAATTTCTCTCTAGAAATCTTAGATCAGTATTTCTCAAAGTGTAGTTTTGTTTTGACTTTAATCAGAA
>NW_028064024.1:0-8220 GCF_054177405.1 Leptonychotes weddellii
GTGCACGCACACACACCGCACCCACCACGCACCTACGTGTGTGCACACCGTGAGCACGCGCACCACACACCTAGCACGTGCACGCACACACACCACGCCCACCACACACCTACGTGTGCGCACACCGTGAACACGCACACCACACGCCTAGCACGTGCACGCACACACACTGCGCCCACCACACACCTAGCACGTGCACACACACCACGCTCACCACGCACCTACGTGTGCGCACACCGTGAACACGCGCACCACACACCTAGCACGTGCATGCACACACACTGCGCCCACCACACACATATGCACACACACACCACGCGCACCACACACCCAGCACGTGCACGCACACAGTCTGTCCTGGCACAAAGGGCAGCAGCGGCTCTGGGAACACAGCCTGCAGAGGCTGCCAGGGACAGGGCCCCCGTCAGGAGGCTCCCAGCATCTGGCCTGCCTACCTCCGTGCTGTGCTTGGGCCCCTCGGCTGCCGCCTCAGGGCTGGGGCTCTCAGGTACAGCCTGCTGCATCAGGAAACACTCTCGGCAGACGCGGCTCTGCCTGCCATTCTCAGCCTTGAACTCGGAGCACTTCCCACAAATGACCTGCAGAGCAGAGGGCACCTGTGACCCCGCCTCCTGGGGACAGAAGACCGTCCAGAAGAGGCTGGAGGGGCCACAAGGCCAGGAGGGACATAGCATATGGAGGGGAAGGGCTTCTCTGCAGGAGACTTGTCAGAGGACAGGGACCCAAGTGCTGGCCATCCAGGACTTGCCTCCTCTTCTGGAGGGTCCCGGGGTCTGTGTGCACAGAAAGAAGACTGGGAAGAGGCACCAGGCACATGGAATGACGCTCAACATCACTAATCATCAGGGAAATGCAAACCAAAGCCACAGTGAGGTATCAGATACCACCTCACACCTGTCAGGATGGCTAGTACCCAAAACACAGACAATAAGCGTTGGTGAGGATGTTGGTGAGGATGTGGAGGAACCAACCCCTTGTGCACTGTTTGTGTGAATGCAAGATGGTAGTGCTGCTGTGGAAAACATATCCACTCCCCACAAAACACTGAAAATAGAGTTACCCTATGATTTAGCAATTTCCATGATTTCTACTGATTTCTATTTCTATTTGTGGTTGGACTCCTGAGTGGATGGATGGATGGATGATGACCCACCCACTCACCCATCCATCCACACATCCACCTATCCATCCATCCTCCATTCACCCACCCACTATCCATCCATCCATCGATCCACCCACCCAGCATCCACCATCTGTCCATCCTCTATTCACCCATCCGTCATCCCATCCAGCCGCTCACCATGCATCCACCCACCCATCTGTCCACCCACCCATCTATCCTTTATCCATCCACCCTCTACACACCATCCATTCACCCATCCATCCATTCATCTATCCACTTACCTATCCACCCACCTATCTGTCCATTCATCTACCTATCCATCCATCCATCCATCCATCCATCCTCCCTCCCTCCATCCATCCTCCATCTATCCACTCTCACACACCCATCCATCACCCATCTATCCATTCATTTGAGGACTCATCCATTTATGTCTCCTTCCCCCAGTGTTTTAAGGTTTCATGCAAGGGCATGACAATGAACACCACACCCAGCACAGTCTGCTGATGCCTTTTGGAAAACCAGTTCTAAGGCAGTTCTGTGCTAAGACCCACCTGCTAACATAAATTCCATTTTAATAACCTAACCTAGAAACATTTGAATCAACAAGAGTCCTTTTACCAGGAATAACCTTCCCTTTCAATATCAAGCCCATCCTAAAGAGAAAGGGTTTGGGGGGGCTCTGTGAGGAGAAATGGAGATGGTGATCACTTGGGGTGCCAGCTGAAGGTGGCCCCACATCCCACAGGCCCAGTCAACCTTCAGCACCCTTGGAGCACCTGGATCAAAGTGGCAGGAGGGAGCTCCCCCCATGGCTGCACCCCGCACCTCCCCAACCCCTGCCTCCTCACAGGGCAGGAGGTCACTCTCACCCCCTTCCTCCCAGCCACCCAGTGCTGAGCTCTGTGGTTCCAAATCTGGCACTTTCTCAACCACAACAGTGTTGGTCAGACACCGGAGCTGACCAGAGAAAGGGGGTTAGCATCGACTTCAGACGGGATGGCGCCGGTCTGCTCGTGGTGGGGGGAAGCTGCGTGGAGCTGTGCCCACCCACACTCACCGCCCCACACAGCTTGCACCGATGCTTCCTCTTGGTGATGGAGTTGAAGGTCTCGCCACAGCTCCTGCAGCCCTGCTTCTCCTTGTCGCGCCTGGTCTTAGCGGACCCTCTCCTGGGCTCGAGCTACGGGAGACAAGTGTGCAGGGGCAGCTCAGTGAGCACGCGGACTGCGCATGCAGAGCAAAACGCAGAAGGGAACGAAGCTGGGGTGTCGTCACCTCAGCCCCTGCCCAGCCCTGCTCCCCAGGCTGCCCTGTGGTCACCGTCACACACGTCGAGGGCTTAAGTGGGTCTGGAACTCTGCCTGGACCCACCTGGCCTACAGGGAGGCCAGCGACAACCTGGTGGGTCTGAAGAGACGGGGCCCAGAGCCCGCGCTGGGGAATGGTCTGCCCAGCCTGGCGTGGCCTGCTCCGTGGCCCCGAGGCTCGGGGGCTGCCCTGGGCCCGCCTGACCGCTTGAGGGGCGGGTTGGGGCTGCGCTCCCCTCCACCTCCGCCAAGCTGTCTGGTCCTCCCACCCAGGAGCTGACAAGGGGAACAACAGGAAGTCAGGAAACTCAATGTGGCTTGTGTTCAGAGAGCTTAAACAAGCTTTAGGACAAGTCATGAGAACACTGCAAATGCCTTTCAACAAGCTGGGCCAGGTCCGCAGGAACCTCAGACCCCTTGCAGAGGGGGGGGCGGGCTGGGAGGGCAAGGGCAGGGCTCACTTTCCTCCATCTCCTTAGTCTTTACAAACAAGCGCTGATTTCCCTCTTTGTCAAACACGTATTAACTCTGATGCGTCCGAAACTAAGGGAGCGGCCCGGGCACGCCAGGCAGAGTCGAGGCCACAAAGGGGACGTGGTTTAAAGCTGGCCCTGGCGCGGCTCAGGGAGAAGGACCCAAGGGCAGAGCGGCTCAGGCAGAGAACAGAGCTTCTGCCACAAAGGGGATGGAGGAGCAGAGAGACGAGACGGGGAAGCACACCCAGACGCGCCTCCTTGCCGTTTGCGGCCAGGGTAACCTTCTGGCGGTTGTTCGACAAGAACATCTTGCAAAAGAGGAAGAAAGGCGGTAAACAAGTAGAAAGCAGACTGGACCCCTGCCCCCTCGCCGCCACCCAGCCGCACCGTGGAAGCTGGCCGGGGGGGAGGGGGGGCTGCGTGCTGTGCCCCCGGCCCCAGTGATACCACTTGTGTCCGGGACCCCAGCCCCACGGAGGCAAGGGCTTTCACATGAGCAGGGGCAGGCGGGAGCAGGTGCAGCATGAGGCTTCGGTGGGGGCTCAGCGGGGTCGCCGGCTGAGCCTCGGTTTCCCCATCTGGGGAGGAGTTGTACAAGGTGGGGGACAGCCCCCAGGCCCTGCCCTGCCCCTCATCAGCCATGAGACCACGGATGATGGTCTCCTCTCTGAGCCTCAGTGTCCCCACCTCTACGGTGGGGTTAGCTCATCACAGCACGTGGATCCTGACTTTGCCAAGCTCCCCTTACGTCCCCACTTCTCTCCACCTGCCTCGGGTCCCCTCTCCTGGAGACCATCTCAGGACTGCTCAGGGCCAGACATGGGAGGGGAGCTGCCTGGGGCCTGGGCACAGGCAGGGAAGGAGAGACGAGGGGAACTGGCCATCCTTGAGGCCTGCCATGGCCCAGCAGCCCCCACCCTACCCTCCACCATCCCTCAGGGTGGCCCCACTGTCCCTGTCTTCCAGGTGAGGACCCCAAGGGCCTGGGAGGTGGGAGTGGTCAGCAGCAGGGTGGCTGAGCCCAAGAGCAGAGCCCCGAATCACTGATGCCAGGCGGCCACGGGGGTGTCCCGGGGGGACAGGGGCAGGACAAGGGCCGGAGGAGAGGGCTGGCCCATGAGGGCCGGAGGAGGCGGCTGCATTGGGGCTGGGGTGTGAGGCCAGGTTCACCACCTGCAGGCCAGCAGGACAGAGGGCGGCGCAGGATGGGGACTGAGGGGCAGCAATCAAGCGGAGCCCTGCACCAGCTCCCTCGGTGCTGTGGACTGTAGCCCAGCGTGTCCACTCCGGATGCTGCTCCAGCCCGGGCCGAGCAGGCTCCCGACACGGGGGTCAGCAGCCCACCCGCACAGCTTAGGATGGGTCTTCTTGGCTCAGCACACTCCCCTTCTGGACAGGTTATCAGACGCACAGATGAGAAGGGGTGCTCAGGCTTTCTGTTTGGATGCTGGGACATCGAAAGGCCGGGTCAAGTCCTCAGACAGTTACAGAACCGCGGCATCCACGAGTCTCCACCCAAAACACCCAACGTGCTGGGGCGCGGGAGGTGGTCTCTGCCAAGGGCAGGGGTCTGATTCACGCGGGTGTTTTCAGTTCCACAGCACAGAAGCAGGAGAAGCGTTCAGGTAAGAATCAGGCCCCGAGGGTGGCTTGACAACCAGCCTCTGATGGCACCTCCCAGTGGGCCCTGGGTCCTGCAGGCTGTGGACAAAGGCCCTGTCCGGCCCTTCTGCTCCTTGTGGATAGCTCTGTCCAGAGCTCCAGAGGGTGGGCTTGGGGTGGAAGGGCAGCGCTAGCTTTGTGCACCCCCAGGTCGTGACCGGCTGGTGGGGTGGGGCCTGGCTCGGCATCTTACAGGTGTGCACACGTCCCCCCACAGGTCTGAGCCCCGGGAAGCCTCTCTGTGAAGAGTTACATGACCTCTGCAGAGCACACAAGGCTTGAGTCACCTTGCGAAACTTCCTGGCCTGGGCTGAGCTTCTCTTAGGAAAGGGGGGCTTGCGGAACCGTGTGTTTGAGGACACCAGGGCTCAGGGAAGGAGACCAGCAGTCACGTGGGAGTTTACCTTCCTCTCTAAGTGTGCTAAGAACAAGCTTAAATCTACAGCAAGGATCAGTCTTTCGGTGTCAGAATGAAAACTCATTTTTGAACACCTTCTACAAACGCACACTGAGCAGGTCTAGATCAGGCCCCGTATGGCCAGACCTTCGCCCACACTGAGCGGCCCCAGGTCCAACAACAGCTCTGCTCACAGCACACACCAGTGAGAAAAGCACGGGACCACCATCTGTTACTGTGTGTGTTGTGGGTTCTGGGCAGGTGCAAAGGCCCTGGGGCAGGGTGGAGCGAGAGGAGCGAGGGCCAGGAGGCTGAGGAAGCCACCCAGGGGGTTCACAGGCTGTGACAGGCCCAGCCTCCCCCACTGCCCATGCCACTTCCATGCAGCTTGCCTCAATGACACTAATTACTGGGGACCGCATTCCACTCCCCAGAGCCGTGAGGCAGCTGCTCCGCTTGAATAAGGGGCTTCCTCCTGTCCTTTGGCCCCTACACCCATCATGCCCCCCAAATGCTCCATCCTTCCCTGGAGCTCAAAGCTTCTCAAGATGCTCCCAGCGCCCAGTAGCCCGAGGACATGGGTTGGGGGCCCAGGTTCTGCTCTCATAAGGAGCGGGTGCTGCAGCGTCCGGGTGCACGTGTCCCGCCCCCCAGCACGGGCCAAGGTGGGAGACAAACGTATGCTTACTAAAAATTCAGCCCATGCCAGGAGCCCTGCCCCCTGTGGCCAAGGAGACAATGGCCGCCCCCAGAAAGCCCCTTCCAGGGCCCCCTTCCCAGTGCGGGGTTTGGAGCAGAGGCTGGACCTGCCCAGCAAGCCTCTCTCTAAGGCGGGGCTGCCCAGAACAACAACCAACCCACAAGGGCGGCATAACCTCACTGGGCGAACTCTGGGCCTCGGTGCTGAATTTGGGAGGCTCATTAGCAGCTCTAGGCTGTCCGAGGGGCAGTACCAGCTGGGGGACGGGGGCCTGGGAGGTGGGGAGAGGCTGGGAGGCCGGGGAGCACGGGGGCCTCAGGAGCGAACCCGTCTGGGGCTCAGGCTGGGGCTCAGGCGGACAGCCCCAGTGTGGGCCTCCAGCCCTTCCCCACCAGCCTGTCCAGGAGCGTCCCCTGGCAGCTTGCAGGGGCCACACCCGCCTGGAGTCTCAGGGCACGCCTCTCAGCAGGGCTCACGGCCGGTGGGCCAGCAGTCAATAACCATGCCCCCCTGTACTGGACGCTCACGATGGGCAGGCACACACACTCAGCCTCTGACCTAACCCCACACAGCTGGCAGAGAGGAGGGGCTCCAGCGTGTCCACGGCCTGCCCCTGGTGGGGGGACATGGCGCAGGCTGCCCAGCCCCCTCCCTGCCTGCACTGCCCCAGGTGGAGAGAAGGTGAGCAGACGTGCATGGGGGTCCTGGGCACCACCGCCCTCCTGGGCCTGCAGCGAGGACCTCCCTCCATCCTCCTGGGCCCCAGAGATGGGTCAGACACCGCCTCTGGGAAGCCTTCCCTGAGAGTACCCCTGCCTGTCCTCCCGACCCCCAGGGCCAAGGTGCTGACCTTTCCTCTTCAGACGGCCCAGCTGCCTAAGGATCAGGCACCACCTTGAGTCGTTTTAATCACGTACTTTGCACACGAGGTGAAGGGCACAGCTGCGTGACCTCCACCCAACTGACCTAACGGAGGCCTGGGTCCCAGCAGGCTCCCCCAGCCCCTCCCAACCTGGCCAGAGGCTATCACTGTGGGGACAGGTCATATGGGGGTGGCTCGTCCCTTGACCTCACCCCAGAGGGCTCCCCAGTCTGACCCTGCCCCTGAGGGCTCCCCGGTCTGACCGCCGTCCCAGAAGGCTCCCCGGTCTGACCCCGCCCCAGAGGGCTCCCCGGTCTGACCCCGCCCCGGAGGGCTCCCCGGTCTGACCGCCGCCCCAGAAGGCTCCCCGGTCTGACCCCGCCCCAGAGGGCTCCCTGGTCTGACCTCACCCTCTACCGCCTGCCCTTGCCAAAGCTGGGGGCTCACTCACCCCTGCAGTACCCCCTCCACCGCTGGCTACCACCGCAGGCTCCTCCAAGCTGGTGCCCACCACCTGGAGGGAACAGAGATGGCTGGCAGGAGTGGGGGTCCCTGGCCACGGGCTGATATCCAGTGCAGCACTGACCACGGACAGCATCCCCCAGCCCTTCCGTCCGATCACAGGGTCAGGAGAAAGGAAATCGGGCCCAGTGTTTGCTGTGACTCTGGGGAGGCGCTCCTCCCTGGCCCAGTGTGGGACGCCCCTGGAGGCCTGCAGCCCCCCCTCCCCGCACCATCACGCCACCCTCAGGAGGCGGCCCTGGGTTCTAGCTCCATCCTCAGGCCTTCTGGGGGTGGGGGCCTCCTGGCTCCTCGGGCACCACTTTAACCACAGGGATGGTTCTGAGTCCACGAGGCCTCTGTTCAAGGCAGCCTGGGAGGGATGCAAACTTTTCTTCTAAAATATATTCAGAAAGCGAGAAAAACAGAGTAGATTTGATGCAAACATTAGGTGGCCAATAAGGCCGTGGGGAGGGCCAGCCAGGCCTGGTGCAGGGGACATGGGGTTGCTAGGCTGGGCTAGGCTGGGCATCCTTGGTTTCAAGAGTGCCTGTGGTGGGGCACCTGGGTGGCTCAGTCGTTAAGCGTCTGCCTTCGGCTCAGGTCATGGTCCCGGGGTCCTGGGATCGAGCCCCGCATCGGGCTCCCTGCTCAGCAGGAAGCCTGCTTCTCCCTCCCCCTGCTTGTGTTCCCTCTCTCGCTGTCTCTCTCTCTCTCGCTGTCAAATAAATAAATAAAATCTTAAAAAAAAAAAAAAAAGAGTGCCTGTGATGGACCACTCTGGAAAACAGTATGGAGGTTCCTCAAAAAGTTGAAAATAGAGCTACCATATGATCCAGCAATTGCACTACTGGGTATTTACCCCAAAGATACAAAAGTAGGGATCCGAAAGGGTACGTGCACCCCGATGTTCATAGCAGCAATGTCCACAACAGCCAAACTGTGGAAAGAGCCAAGATGTCCATCGACAGATGACTGGGTAAAGAAGAGGTGGTATATATATACAATGGAATATTATGCAGCCATCAAAAGGAATGAGATCTTGCCATTTGCAACGATGTGGATGGAACTAGAGGATATTATGCTAATCGAAATAAGTCCGTCAGAAAAAGACATGTATCATATGATCTCACTGATATGAGGAATTCTTAATCTCAGGAAACAAACT
>NW_028064025.1:0-390 GCF_054177405.1 Leptonychotes weddellii
AAAGTTAAGATCCAAAATTTATTAAGATAGTCCTCAAGTAGAATTTTTGAGAAACTTAGAAAATATTAGGATATACTAAAAAGCTCTAGTATTTATTTGTTACAGAGCTAGACAGGCTAATACAGTTCATTAGAAAGCAGAAATACAGGTGTACTCATGTGTATATGACAGTGATGAATTGCACATGGTGAGGGGAAGAATGAGTATCAGAGACTATTCAATAAATGATGAGGGGACAATTGATTACTTTATCCCATGAACACAATGAATTCTGGATGGACTCACAATTTGAATAGGAAAGACCAAAATTTTAAACTTTGATAAAAATTGGGGAAAGGATTTATCACCTTGCAGAAGGGAATGTTTTCTTAAATAAGACACAAATATTGC
>NW_028064026.1:0-390 GCF_054177405.1 Leptonychotes weddellii
TTAAAAATGTATTATGTTCTCCTCTGTTTCCTTGAGTACAGTGAGTGCTATTTGGCCTCATCTTTACAATGTAACATCAGCATCATGCAAATCAATTGTATCTTAGCATTTAGAGACTGGGATAACCAGGAATAGGGCCCTAAAATATTGTTTAAATTCTTGTGTATAGTTCCGGTATTTTTCCTTCCTTCTCTCTAAATGACTACTTGTCAGTTCTTCCTAAAGTCAGCATACTAGCCTTTTGGCAGCCACATTCCTTCTGATTATTTACTTCTACTTTGTCATGAGCAAGAATCTATATAACCAAGTTGATTAGCCCTGAATACGAACATAGTGGCGGGAGAGAAACTTCTCGGAGGAAAGGGCATGAGCATTCATGAATGTGATAAA
>NW_028064027.1:0-390 GCF_054177405.1 Leptonychotes weddellii
ATGGTATTCCAAAGGGCAGGAAAGAGAGAATGGGGCACACACACACACACACAAATTGAAGGAATAATGGCTGAAAATTCCCTAAATTGGGTGAAAAACATAAATTTGGGGATCTAAGATACTTGGCAAACCCCGAAGGGAATAAATGGAAAGAAAATCACACCTAAGCATGTCATACTATGCAGGGATATAATTTAACCCAAGAAAGCATAACAGTAAAAAATCTGTGGGTGTTTAATGACAGAGTACAAAATACATGAAGCAAAAACTTAGGGTACTAAAAGGAGAAAGGAAAATCTACAAAGTTGGGTTTAAAAAAATTTTTTTGAAGATTTTATTTATTTATTTGAGAGAGAGAGAGAGAGAGCACAGAGGGATAAGCAGGCTCCC
>NW_028064028.1:0-390 GCF_054177405.1 Leptonychotes weddellii
AACCATTTTTTGATTAAAGAAAATAAAATTTGCCAGCCCCCTTCATCCCCACTAAATCAAGAATTACATACCAGGAAGACGGACTAGCATGAGCAAAGACACGGAGAGATTTAAAGCATCATCTACTCATTGTTCTGAAGTACCCTATGTGGCAAGGGATAAGAACATTCTTGAAGATGTGTCAGGAGCTAATTGCTTAAGTTAAGAGGCTATTACAAATCAGATTATGTCAGTCTTTCACATGATACCCCATTTAATATAATCCCCATAAAACTGTGTTCTGAGGTAGGTAGACATAAGAATCTTTCACAAAGGAGAATAAATTCATACACACTGGTGACCTGATCATCTCTCAAATAAGTTTTAATTACAGTCTGTCTGAAAAAAAAA
>NW_028064029.1:0-390 GCF_054177405.1 Leptonychotes weddellii
ATCCCAGGACCCCGGGATCATGACCTGAGCCGAAGGCGGATCCCTAACCAACTGAGCCACCCAGGTGCCCCTAAATAAATAAATCTTTAAAAATAAAATAAAATAAAA
Organism: Leptonychotes weddellii; assembly: GCF_054177405.1. Lineage (NCBI taxonomy): Eukaryota > Metazoa > Chordata > Mammalia > Carnivora > Phocidae > Leptonychotes > Leptonychotes weddellii. The sequence goes on from NW_028064029.1 coordinate 109, forward strand.
TGTCCTTCCTTTTATGAAATAATGGTGATAAGAGGTATTTTTTAGGGGCACCTGGGTGGCTCAGCTGTTAAGCGTCTGCCTTTGGCTCAGGTCATGATCCCAGGGTCCTGGGATCGAGCCCCACATCGGGCTCCTGCTCGGCAGGAAGCCTGCTTCTCCCTCTCCCACTCTCCCTGCTTGTGTTCCCTCTCTCACTGTGTCTCTCTCTGTCAAATAAATAAAATCTTAAAAAAAAAAAAAAAAAAGAGGTATTTTTTAATGTCCTTACTTAGTAAAATAAAA
>NW_028064030.1:0-390 GCF_054177405.1 Leptonychotes weddellii
CACTGCAGTAAAGGTATGCACAAGGCCCTCTGAGGAGAACGGATGGTTAAAAATAGCCATTATGTCCCACCTACCCAAGACTGTCTTCTGGAAATCCTCATGCCCAGTGCTGTTCCTCATAGGTCATAGTTTGAGCCCCTCGTGCTGCTCGTAGTCTTCTGGAAAAGTTCCAGCCGAAATGTGCCCTTGTGCACTGGGGCCCGGGTGATGAATGTGGCCTGACAGTGCTTGGTGACCACACGTGGTGTATCTTCACACATCCTCTCGTGTAATCCTTACGCCCCTGGGCCTCCGCTTACAGAGGCCAGGTGGCTCACAGAGGGTGCACACATGGCGAGGTCTCAGATATGTGATACACACCTTGCCCGCTGCCATCTCTGCCATCTTACA
>NW_028064031.1:0-390 GCF_054177405.1 Leptonychotes weddellii
CTCAGATTGAGTTGTCCTAAACAAGAATTCTTACATAATTTAGCACTATAGATTTCTCCTGCTATCCAAAAGTATAGCATTCCTATGAAGACTTTTGTAAACTGAAATGGTGAAAGTTGAAGAAACCATTACCATTTTGTAAAAATGAAAATCTTCCTTAGGTTTCTTTTGGTTAGCAAAAACAGGTCTTTCTTTTTCTTTTTTTTTTAATTTTATTATGTTATGTTAGTTACCATACAATACATCATTGGTTTTTGATGTGGTGATCCACGATCCATTGTTTTCGTATAACACCCAGTGCTGCATGCAGTATGTGCCCTCCTTAATACCCATCACCGGGCTAACCAGTCCCACCCCCCCTTTCCCTCTAAAACCCTGTTTGTTTCTCAG
>NW_028064032.1:0-390 GCF_054177405.1 Leptonychotes weddellii
GGACTCTGAAAAACAAACTGAGGGTTCTAGAGGGGAGGGGGGTGGGAGGATGGGTTAGCCTGGTGATGGGTATTGAGGAGGGCACGTTCTGCATGGAGCACTGGGTGTTATGCACAAACAATGAATCATGGAACACTACATCTAAAACTAATGATGTAATGTATGGGGATTAACATAACAATAAAAAAATTAAAAAAAAGCAAAAAAAAGTGACTTATACACACTTTATGGGAGCACATTCTAGTGGTGCTTTTTCACTGCAGGATAAACAGAACATAAGTAATGTGCTGCTCTCCTCACAGGCTCGCACCTGGGGCTCGAGACAGCCAACAAACACTCTCCGTTCCAGGGCTCAGTGTCAGATAACCATCACTGACAGTAAGACAGCCC
>NW_028064033.1:0-390 GCF_054177405.1 Leptonychotes weddellii
AAAAAAAAAAAAAGAGATGAGGGGAATGTTCTAGAAGAGAAGATATGTAAAGAAGTTTGTTCACATTAGACTAAGTCTGAAGTTCCAAAGGACTCCAGGAAAATGACAAGAAAATCAGTAGGAGGATGAGAAAGGACAGGTAAAGGTCAGAGCTATGTGGAGAAGGAACTACAAGAAAAGATAATTGGCGAGCGCCTGGGTGGCTCAGTTGGTTAAGCGACTGCCTTTGGCTCAGGTCATGATCCTGGAGTCCTGGGATCGAGGCCCGCATCGGGCTCCCTGCTGAGCAGGAAGTCTGCTTCTCCCTCTGACCCTCCCCCACCTCATGCTCTCTATCTCATTCTCTCTCTCAAATAAATAAATAAAATCTTTTAAAAAAAAGAAGAAAAG
>NW_028064034.1:0-390 GCF_054177405.1 Leptonychotes weddellii
CATTAAAATGTAAAAAGAAACACAGTTGAACATCATTTTATTATTTATTTATTTCTGTAATTATGTAACTAAAGATTTTAATTTTAAGTATTCTCTACACCCACTGTGGGGCCCCAAACTCACAACTACAAGGTCAAGAGTCATATACTCCACCAACTATGCCAGCCAGGTGCCCTAACATCATTTTAATAACATATTTCATTTAACCCAAGATACCTAAAATATTATAATTTCCTCATGTAATCATTATAAAAAATATTCCCTTTTTTCCCATAAGTCTTTGAAATCTGGTGTATACATATATGTTTTTTAATTTTATTATGTTAATCACCATACATTACATCATTAGTTTTTGATGTAGTGTTCCATGATTCATTGTTTGCGTATAAC
>NW_028064035.1:0-390 GCF_054177405.1 Leptonychotes weddellii
AGAGGGAGGGATGGGGGAGGAGGCAGGCACGTGCGGTGGTGGCAGGAGTAGCCCACCTCTGATTTCAGCCATAGCTGAGCCGCTCAGGTCCGTGTGAACCCATCCAAAGCAAACCCACCTCAAGAAGCACTATGTTTCTGGGCGCCTGGGTGGCTCAGTTGGTTAAGCGACTGCCTTCGGCTCAGGTCATGATCCTGGAGTCCCAGGATCGAGTCCCGCATCGGGCTCCCTGCTCAGCAGGGAGTCTGCTTCTCCCTCTGACCCTCCCCCCTCTCATGTGCTCTCTCTCATTCTCTCTCTCTCAAATAAATAAATAAAATCTTTAAAAAAAGAAGCACTATGTTTCTCTCCAGTTTTCTGCTCTGGAGACTTCTCCAAGAAGAAGGTACT
>NW_028064036.1:0-390 GCF_054177405.1 Leptonychotes weddellii
ACATCTCCTGTATTTCTGTAGTGTACCAGAAGAGCAGATGTGCATGCACACGTGTCCGTGTGTGTGTGCACACGCACACTCACACCATCACCATTGCTCTGAAGGCAGCAGCGTCTATGGGCACCCAAGGGCATAGGTTGGAACTTGAACAGAGATTCCACCGAACATATAACTGATCTCTATATGGTTTTAAAACAACCTTTGTCTGATTTCCCATCTGCAGGAACAATGGTTAATAATTCTGAAGGGGAAAAAAAAAAGTCTAAAAATCAGATTTCTGGGATACCTCCAAGGATTCTTATTCTTATGTAGGGCCCAGAGCACTGTATCTTTCCTAAGTTCCATAAAGGATTCTAAGCCAGGGAACAGCAAAGCTATATCTGCTCAATA
>NW_028064037.1:0-390 GCF_054177405.1 Leptonychotes weddellii
CAAGCTGTGGTTTGTCGATCTAAAAAAATTCAAGTATTAATTTTGATTGCCAAGTATCTTTGTGCCCCTTTACATTTTACACCAGAAGGTAGTGCCTCACTCACCTGTTTTTTCCAATTCTTTTTTAAATTTTATTTTATTATGTTGAGTTAGTCACCATACAGTACATCATTAGTTTTTGATGTGGTGATCCATGATCCATTGTTTTCGTATAACACCCAGTGCTCCGTGCAGTACGTGCCCTCCTTAATGCCCATCACCGGGCTAGCCCATCCCCCCACCCCCTCCCCTCTAGAACCCTCAGTTTGTTTCTCAGAGTCCATGGTTCATCTCTCCCTCCAATTCCCCCCCTTCATTCTTCTAATGTCCTCCATGCTATTTCTTATGTTC
>NW_028064038.1:0-390 GCF_054177405.1 Leptonychotes weddellii
AGACTATGGACCCTGAGAAACAAACTGAGGGTTCCAGAGGGGAAGGGGGTGGGGGGATGGATTAGCCTGGTGATGGGTATTAAAGAGGGCATGTACTGCATGGAGCACTGGGTGTTATACGCAAACAATGAATCATGGAACACTACGTCAAAAACTAATGATGTAATGTATGGTGATTAACATAACATAATAAAAAAAACTTACACCATCATATTTACACTAACCATATGATATAGTTAGTTTTGGAAACAAAATCTTTTAATTGGCTAGAAAAGCTATCAAATATGAGAATAAAATGAACATGATATCTTGACAGAAAAATATCTTTCAAGACAGAAAGGTACAGATTTGATCGCATAGGAAAAAAAGATCCAGAGAGATAATGTGACT
>NW_028064039.1:0-390 GCF_054177405.1 Leptonychotes weddellii
ATAGATCATTACAAAACAGCCAAGTTACAAGGAAATGATCTTAACACCACCCTATTTATCATTAGATAGTATTTTTTTCACAGAATAAAATTTAAGCCAAAATCTAAGTTGAGATGAAATAGTTTACTTTGTAAAAAGAGATTCAAATCAGGTTATAATAAAATACAAATACATTTGGATAAGAAACGTGGGGGGGGGGATAATGAAATATGTATATATTGGGATATTCTTATTAAAAATGAGAATGAAGAAAAACCAGAAACTGAGTGAAGGTGGTCTAGGAGAAGATGTTTAATAGTGTTAATGTGGTTATGGATAAGTGCTGGATGATTTAAAAATATGTATATATTTTTGCTTATCTCTATTGTCTGACTTCTAGCAATGAACAGA
>NW_028064040.1:0-390 GCF_054177405.1 Leptonychotes weddellii
GCCTGGGTGGCTCAGTTGGTTAAGCGACTGCCTTCGGCTCAGGTCATGATCTCAGGGTCCTGGGATCGAGCCCCGCATCGGGCTCCCTGCTCGGCGGGAAGCCTGCTTCTCCCTCTCCCACTCCCCCTGCTTGTGTTCCCTCTCTCACTGTCTCTCTCTCTGTCAAATAAATAAATAAAATCTTTAAAAAAAAAAAAAAGAAAGCTGCAACAACTAGAATATTACATGAAAACATGTAAAATGTCTATTGTTTGCAGAGCACAGGTACTGCTAGGAGCCTGTTTCTACGTTTGCCATGCACGTTCACAGACTGCCTGAGTTCTACCCTGATCCCTGTGGGGGCCACAGACTCCAGATGAAGAACTCCCTTCCAGAGAGCTCTCTGACTCA
>NW_028064041.1:0-390 GCF_054177405.1 Leptonychotes weddellii
CCAAGAAGGACTCTAAGTGCTTCGAAGGGAGCGCTCACTTAATCCTCATGGCTGCAATGCTGTGAGGTCAGGTCTATGAAACAAGCGTCCCAGGATCTTCTAGGTGATTTTTATGTACTGATTTGGGGTATAGGGTGGATACCCCCTGTTTAGTGAGATGGGCACACGTCTGGATGCACTGAGCCTCTCAATCGGTGACGTGGGACCCGTTGGATCGAGCACTGATGAGCAGCTTGATGGAGGCGGATACTGGCCGGAGGGAGTAGCCAAGGTGCTGCTGCGCGTGGTACAGAAGCCATCAGCAACTGCAAGCCTGACACCTCCCTCGGCTGGATGGGGCAACCTGTCACTGCAGATGGTGCCATGTTTAGGGAGAGGGCACAGGCCAGG
>NW_028064042.1:0-390 GCF_054177405.1 Leptonychotes weddellii
AGGAGGCCTCGGGCTTTTCATACCCAGCCTTCATTACCGCTTGTCTTCCCCATCCGTTTCAAAGCATCCAGGGCACCCAGTATGAGCGATCCAGTCCCCTTACAGGACGTCAGACGCACACAGAGAGACAAGTCCACGTGAGGACAAGGCAGCAACGGGGGTGGGTCGCCAAGGATCACCGAGCACTGCTCGCAACACCAGAAGCTGGCAGGCGGAGAGCAGAGGGGTCAGGGGTCCTCCCCCAGGGGTTTCGACACCTTGGTTTGGGAGTTCTGCTTCCCAGAAGGACGAGATGATACACTTCTGTTGTCGTGGCCATGCCAGGAGGGAAACACAGATGGTAGCCGAAGTTGTGGAAATCAGTGAGGTTGCCCAGAGAGAGGACATGCC
>NW_028064043.1:0-390 GCF_054177405.1 Leptonychotes weddellii
AAAAAAAAGCATCATAGCATGACAAGCAAGACCTCCCCTTGGTATTGGCACTCGAGTAGTGACTTGATAGGCACTCTAATCATGGTGAATGACCAGGACATATGCACACCCTCACAACATAGCACAAGGAGTCAGTTTCATTCTGTAAACCATAGAGTGTTGTACATTATAAATATGTATGGACAGACCCAAGTCTGCTGACTAATCCAGTCTATTCTTATCTAAACGGCTAGAGCAAGGATTTTGTGTTCATTCAATCCCTCCCATCTTAGTTACAAAACATGAAGGCAATCCCTCATGGCACAGTCCTTCAGTTCCTACTAAAGACACAAGCTTACCTGAGGTGAACAATGGGCTCCATCTGGGCAACAAGAGTTCTGGATGCTTGAC
>NW_028064044.1:0-390 GCF_054177405.1 Leptonychotes weddellii
GTGAATATGGATAGAGAGGAAAGACGGTCTAAGAATTGAGAGGTAATTGAGAAAGAAGGGGAACCTGTGAAACAGATTGGTAACAGATGGGAAGGAAGGGAGAAAACCGTAAGTGCATGGGACCCCAGAACTAAATAGAATTTATAAGAGAAGGGAGTGATAAGCTGTGTAAAACTCTGATGACAGGTCAAATAAAAATGAGGAGTCAGGATATATCTTTGGACTTAACATGTGGAGATTACTTGTATATTTTAGTAACGGTAGTTTCAGTGGGGTAGTGGGAAGAGTTTGAATGGAGTGGGTTTGAAAGAATGGGAGGAAAGAGCCTGATAGGCAAAGGTATTTTTTAGATGTTTTGTTATACAAGGTAATAAAGAACCAGGATGATAA
>NW_028064045.1:0-8216 GCF_054177405.1 Leptonychotes weddellii
TATATATATATATATATATATATATATATATACCACATCTTCTTTATCCATTCATCTGTTGATGGACATCTAGGCTCTTTCCATAGTTTGGCTATTGTGAACATTGCTGCTGGAGACATTGGGGTGCACGTGCCCCTCTGGATCACTACATTTGTATCTTTGGGGTAAATAGTAGTGTTATTGCTGGGTCATAGGGTAGCTCTATTTTCAACTTTTTGAGAAACCTCCATACTGTTTTCCAGAGTGGCTGCACCAGCTTGCATTCCCACCAACAATGTAGGAGGGTTCCCCTTTCTCTGCATCCTCGCCAACATCTGTTGTTTCCTGACTTGTTAATTTTAGCCATTCTGACTGGTGTGAGGTGGTATCTCATTGAGGTTTTGATTTGTATTTCCCTGAGGCTGAGTGATGTTAGCACTTTTTCATGTGTCAGTTGGCCATTTGGATGTCTTTTTTGCAGAAATGTCTGTTCATGTCTTCTGCCCATTTCTTGATTAGATTATTTGTTCTTTGGGTGTTTCCTAGCCCATTACTGATGAGACTTTAGGTTCTTCCAGTTTTGTGCTATTAAATACAGTGCCCACAATGAATATTCTTTTACCTATGCTATTGTATACATGTGTAAATATGCATATCTCTATGGTAACTTCTGAGTGTTCAAATGATTTATTCATTTTAAATTTTGATAGATAATGTCTTATACAAAGGTAATAACAATTTATATACCTGTCAGCAATGCATGGCAGTGCCTATTTTCCCATACCCTTGGCAGCACTGATTATTATCCCAAAAGGTAAGAAGTGATTTCCTGTTATGTTGTGAAAACATGCACCTCTCCTATTGAGGTGTGTTGAGTATGTTTACATATGTTTAGAGAACATTTGTATTTCCTTTTCTCTGACCTGTCTGGTGAAGCTCTTTGCCTATTTTCTGTTAGTTCATTGTTCTTTCTCTAATTACTTTAAAATATAATCTCTGTCTACATTTTAAAGAAATTAGCCCATTGTCTATGATAGTGGTTCTCCGTGTGGTTCCTGGACCAGCAGCATCAGTATTCCTTATATGAAATGCAAATTCTCATGCCTTATCCAGGACCGAGGATCAGCGATTCATCAATTCGTGGTTTGATAAGTCTTCCAATTTTTAAGAACTGCTGGTCAGTTATATGAGTTGAGATATTTTGCCCACCTTGTCATGTTTTTTTCCCCCATTTCATCTGTAAATGTTTTTGTGTAAAAGATAACTTTAAATATCACCACAGTACTGTCTTCACCCAGCATTCCTTTGGCTTAGAGTTAGGCTCCAAAGAAGGTCCATATAGAGCAGTTGTTGATGTGTCCTTTAAATTTTGTATTCTGTAGCTTCCTTCCTCCCTCCCCCTTTTTTATTCTTATAATTATTCTTTTTTGTTGAAGAAACTAAGTATTCGCCCTCCAGAGTTCCCCACATTCTGGATTTGGCTAATTGCACACTCCATATATTTTAATACATTCTTTCTTCCCTGTATTATATAAACTGATAAGTAGATCTAGAGATTTGATGAGACACAGTTACGAATTTTCACCAAGAATATTTCCTGGTGGTAATGTGTATCTCTGATGATATCTAACATGTAATCTCTTTTTTAAATCATATTAGCAGCCATTGATGGTTATTATCTAGATCAGTGTTTCTCAACCTTTTTTAAATTGTTGCTTTCCTAATGAGAATTTTCAGATTTTTCTTTTTTCCCAAATCACATCACATAGCTCTGTGTCCACCTGGAAATTTAGTGTGGGGCCACACTTTACCCATGTGCTTTGCTAGGAACTATCTTATAGTTCATTTTAGGAGTACTGTTATTACCAGTTGCTGCATAGCTGTTGAAAAAAAGGTAACTGATCTTTTTAAAAGTAATCAGACTTCTGTTTCTGTTTTTGGTGGCAAGTAATTTGGAAGGAACTCACATTGAAAACAACTAAAAATGCTGGTTAGAATGTAAAATCTTCAAAGAACAGTCAAGATATTAAGGATCTACTAGCCAAATTGTGAAAGAAAATGGGACTTTAGGAGCACGAGTGGGCCAGTGCCACTTTGCCCTGGGGGCATTTTTCTTCCTTTGACTAAACTTGGACTTTGTGGCTTTCTCCCAGGGCCAGGGGGCAGATGTCAAGACCCAGGGCCCATCCAAGGAGAGTAGGTCCGCATACTCTACTAGAACATTGGGCAATAATCGCCTGCAAATTTGTGTGGGAATAGAAATCTTATTTCAAGTTTTGGTAACACAGGAAGAGTAATATAAAACTGCTTAATTATGTTATTTAAACAGCATTAGTTCTGGAGCACCTGGGTCTGCCTTGGGCTCAGGTCATGATTCCAGGATCCTGGGATCAAGCCCTGCCCCGGGCTGTTCTCCCTCACCCTCTGCATGCCGCTTCCCTTGCTTGTGCTCTCTCTCTCTGTCAGGGGGATAAATAAAATCTTAAAAAAAAAAAAAATGAACAGCATTAGTTCTTGTCCAGATAACTTTACCACAGTATAAGTTTTACATGTAAGTGCTGCTTTTGCCTTATAGTTTTAGACTGAATTCATTAAGACACAATATCAAATCTAATTGAAAGCTCATTTCCAAAGCTATTCAGTTGTTAAGGGCAGTTCTGGTTCAGAAAAATTTCATTCTTGACTTTGAGATCAACGAAGTGCAATAAAACTTTACCACTGTTAAGCCATTAACAGCTATGTGGTAGAGCAAGTCAGGTTTTTGAACTTCTGTTCCTGATAAAACTTCGAACTAACAATGATTATATCCCCAAAACCAAATGAAGTTCATCATTAACATTATTGGTTCATAAACACATTCAATTTTTTTTTTTTTGCAAAATACTTGCTAAAGAATAATGCAATGAATAATCATAGGCTTTTTAAACACCTTACATTTTTACAGGTTTTGTAAATTTACCTAGGCCATTTTTTTTCTATCCATGTTTTTCAACACCATCTAATTCTACCCTGCATTGTATTGGTTTAGTTCTTTCTCACTTATGTCTTTGAAAACGTACTAGCTTGTAGTTGTTCCACACTGACTAGTCATAGAAGCTAATTCTTCATCACTTCAAACTTGGCATTGATTCCTCGGATAAACAACTGAGTAATATTGGTAACATCTGTTGACTCATCACAATCCAAGGAAACCACTCAACATTATTTGTCTTGTTTTTTAATTAACTGTTGATGGTTTTCCCAACACCCTCAAGTTTTTGAGAAACTGTTCTCACTGTAAAGGCTGATAATCTTAAATTTATTTTCTCTGGACACATTTCTTTAGCCACTGCAATTTAAAATGATATAATTAATCCATTACCAATAAATAGCTTTCCTTGTTTGGCTAACAAGCCACTTAGAAACACTTTTGTTGACATCTCATTTTAATTTTTAAATTCTGATTTTTCTGACCATTGCTTTCCTGTGAGTCAAAGATATTGCAAGGAGTGCTTAGTCTAGTAATGTTCATCTATCTCTGTATTTTTTAGGGCGACTATAGTGTCATTGCATAATAAATACAGTGCTTTACTGTCTAATTCAGTAACTGTCATTTACACTCCACTATGCCTTAAAAATGCAAAATTTCAAATTTACTTTTCTCTTTTTCTTCTCATTTTGACACAATGGGTGTATGTGGTTAACACACCTAGCACTTGAAATTCTATCAACTGTGCCCCTGAAATTTGTAGTGCGTGGAAGAAGCAGCGCAAAGTGATGTGAGTGTTGCATACTGTCTGCCATCCCTTTTGCAACAACTCCACTCTGCCTCTGTAGTATGAAAGCAGTCATAGATAATATGTAAACAAAGAGTGTGGCTGTGTTTCCATGAAACGTGATTTACAGACACTGAAACTTGAATTTCCTGTAATTCTCCCATGTCTCAAAATGTTATTAATTTTTTTCAACCATTTAAAAATGTAAAAATCGGGGCAACTGTGTGGCTCGGTGTTTAAGCGTCTGCCTTTGGCTCAGGTCATGGTCCCAGGGTCTTGGGATCGAGCCACATATCGGGCTCCCTGCTCGGCAGGAAGCCTGCTTCTCCCTCTCCCACTCCCTCTGCTTGTGTTCCCTCTCTCGCTGTGTCTCTCTTTGTCAAAGAAATAAATAAAATCTTTTTTAAAAAAGGGTAGTTTCCTTTAAAAAAAATAAAAATGTAAAAACCATTCTCAGCTTTCCAAACTGTACAAAAACAGGCAGTAGTTCCAGTTTGGCCCACAGGCTATGGTTTGCTGACCCCTGTAGTGGAGCATAAAGTCTTTGGTAAATATATTTATTGTTGAAATATTGAAAATTTTCCTTTGGAATGAAAAGAAGACCGGGATTTCCACTTTCCCCATTGTATTTGTCATCATTATATTCAGCTATAGAAGTCTTTGTCAGTACAGTAAGGCTAAATATATGTGTATAATACATTCATATATAGATATTTGGATTGGAAAGGAAGAAACAACTCGTTTGCTGATATTATGATTATATATGTAGAAAATAAAAAGGAAAATACAGAGAAATTATTGGAATTAAAAAGATAATTTAACAAATTTCCTAGCTATAAACACAATATACAAAATCATTTTTCCCATAAAACATCAACAAATAGAATTTTTTGAAAAAGATATTGCTATAAAAACATTTAAAAATCTAGTTTTGCCAATCTTTTCCTAGATATCTGTTCATTAAGTTGTAGCATTTGGGGCGCCTGGGTAGCTCAGTTGGTTAAGTGACTGCCTTCGGCTCAGGTCATGATCCTGGAGTCCCGGGATCGAGTCCCATATCAGGCTCCTTGCTCGGCAGGGGGTCTGCTTCTCCCTCTGACCCTCCCCCCTCTCATGTGCTCTCTCTCTCTCATTCTCTCTCTCAAATAAATAATTAAAAAATCTTAAAAAAAATTATAAGTTGTAGCATTTGTTTTTATGTTATCTGTATTTAAAGTATCCTGTATTTAAAGCTAAATCCCATAAGTTTTGATATGAAATTTTTTATTATAACTTCAAAATATTAACTAATTTTCATTAATATTTTTTTCTTTGTCCTTTGGATTATTTAGAAGTACAATTCTTAATTTTCAAACAATTGGCATTTTCTACTTTCTGTTATAGATTTCTAACATTTGAATGTGGAACAGACTGAATTTGCATAGTCTTAAGTGTTACTCTTAAAAGACTCTCTCTCTCTCTCTCTCTCTCTATATATATATATACCACTATACTATACATACACACACACATATAAATGATTGGAAAAAATTGATGTCAGACTTTGCTGTAGATCCATGTGTGTTCACAAGCATATGTATTTATGAAATCCTTCTTCTCTATTGATGTCATTACATTGTTTTAAAAATAAAAGATTCCAGGGGCACCTGGGTGGCTCAGTTAGGTGTCCGACTCAGTTTTGGCTCAGGTCATGATCTCATGGGTTGTGAGATCAAGCCCCATTTTGGGCTCCCCACTCAGCTGGGAGTCGGCTTGGAGATTCTCTGCCTCTGTTCCTCTCCCCACTCACACTCTTTTTCTCTCAAATAAATAAATCTTTAAAAAAAAAATAAAAGATTCTATAAACTCCTGTCTTTTAAATGTGAACAGTATTCCTTTTTTCATAGAACTCCTTGCCACAAAGCATATAGTTAAAAATCTAGGTTTATATTACTTTCTTAGATTATTATTTTAACCAAAATCTTTTCATAGAGTTCATCATTTTTAAGCATACATTAGTTAATTACTCTTTTATTTTAATTAAATGTTACAGGATATGGAGCCTAGTAGATCATGCACTAATAGCAAGGTGTAATATGGAAGAACCAATTCGTTGTGCAGCTGTAAATGTAGATGGAATCCATCTTGCCCTTGGAATGAAGGATGGCTCATTCACTGTACTTAGAGTAAGGTATGGTATTGGGGTAGAAATAGAAAGAGATAGTAAATTTCTGTTAAGTGATAATATGCAATACTCATTGTTTTTACCCATTTCATTTTCACCCACCTTTCATATTAACATATATACACACACATATATATTTCAGATATTAGTTTTATTAAATATTAAATATATAAAAGTGGCTTTGTTGGAAAATTGTTAAAAACCTTGTTTTGGGGCTTAAGAATGCTTAGTGGATTAATGGCTAAAATTTTGAGCTGTAAATTTGGGTTTTGACTTCCATTCCTTGGTAGTATTGATTTTTAGTAATGATCCTCTGCCATTGGTGGAGGGGGGTGGTGGTGACTTTGAGGAAGTTAAAAATGGGTGAAAGGTTTTTTGTTGTTATTTGCAGCTTTATTCTTTGGGGGAAAAAAAATGCCTGCATCTTTTCTTGTTTGTTTGCATAATTAGAAAAGTTAAACAAATTTGTTAAAGCAGTTTGCATCTCATGTTGAATTACAGGTCCGGTGCATTCAGTTGAATTCTATATAGCTATTAAAAACTTTGCTGTAGGGGGGGCGCCTGGGTGGCTCAGTCGTTAAGCGTCTGCCTTCGGCTCAGGTCATGATCCCAGGGTCCTGGGATCGAGCCCCACATCGAGCCCCACATCGGGCTCCATGCTCCGCAGGAAGCCTGCTTCTTCCTCTCTCACTCCCACTGCTTGTGTTCCCTCTCTCACTGTGTCTGTCTCTGTCAAATAAATAAATAAAATCTTGGGGGGGAAAAAAAAAAAAACTTTGCTGTAGGGGCGCCTGAGTGGCTCAGTGGTTAAGTGCCTAACTCTTGATTTTGGCTCAGGTCGTGAGATCAGACCTCTATTGGGTGTAGGGCCTGCTTAAGATTCTCTTTCCCTTGAGTCCCCCCACCCCAACTATTACACCCTCTCTCTTAAAAACAAAAACAAACTTTGCTGTAGATCCATGTGTGTTCACAAGCATATGTATTTATAAAATCCTTCTTCTCTAGCTTAGTGAACGGGAAGACCCTTTCAGTTGCCCAATCCAGAAACCATTAATTCCCTTGTCTAGTTAATCACAGAGTTCTGGAGAATCTACTTCCCAAGGAGCTTTTAAATTAATCTGCTTCCTCCCATTCTCACCATTGTACTCTTGTATAGGCTTCTGCCATCTCCTCACTGGATTGGTGAGATAGCATTGCAGCTGGTCTCCTTACCTCCTGTTTGGCTTCCCTCAAGACTTTTTTTACTCTACAGTTACAGTGATGCCTTTTAAAACACATTTGTTTGCAGCCCTCCTCTTTCTAAAATATGATAAAAGCTTTACACTGTCCTTAGGTTGAAGTTCATAATCCTTAACATAGCCAGTAGTACCCATCTCTCCAGCCTGTTTCTTTCTGCCTCAGTCTCTTTCTTTCAACTGTATAAAATATCTTTTGCTGCTTCAGATACATCATGTTCTCTTGTACCTCTGAGTTTCTCTAGTTGCTGACTCTCTTTTTGGGACAGATTTTTACAATGAGATATGAGATTTTTCTCTTGTACTACTTTGTTAATTGTGATAAAATATATATAATATAAAATTTACCATTTTAACCATCTTTCAAACTTCAGTGGTGTAAGTACATTGACATTGTTTTGCAACAAGAATTTAAGATGCTTGTAAAACCCCTAAGAGTTCCTCTCATATAGCTTCTATGCATTAAAAAATAGTGATTATTTTTGGTAATTGTACATTTACTTGCCTTTTCAATTATTGTATGCAAGTAACTGGGTGAATAAGTTCTTATCTCTAATAAGTCATTATTTCAGCAACTGAGTCCAACATTGCTGACAGGACCATTGGAATGGTGATTATACCTATTAAATGCCTTTGTAGCTTAACCACAAAATTTTAACTCACAAAATATTCTTAATCCTAGATTTACCTGGTCACTGTTTCTTCTTGGTTTGCAGTACATATTCTTCATATCATGAAGCAGACTTCATAAGTATAGCAGTATTAAAGTACCCTCACAGGAGTAGTTACATTGTGATTGGAGAAACATAGAATAGATTCAGATCCTAACACACTGATTCTAAATTTGGGGTACAAGGTGATGTGCCAACACAAAGTCACATAACTTCTAGAGCATCTCTTCCTTTTGATAAAAAATGTTACCAATTTTATTTTATTTTGGTTTTTTGTTTTTTATTATGTTAATCACCATACATTACATCATTAGTTTTTGATGTAGTGTTCCATGATTCATTATTTGCGTATAACACCCAGTGCTCCATGCAGAACATGCTCTCTTTAATACCCATCACCAGGCTAACCCAT
>NW_028064046.1:0-390 GCF_054177405.1 Leptonychotes weddellii
GCCTGGGTGGCTCAGTCGGTTAAGCGACTGCCTTCGGCTCAGGTCATGATCCTGGAGTCCCGGGATCGAGTCCCGCATCGGGCTCCCTGCTCGGCAGGGAGTCTGCTTCTCCCTCTGACCCTCCTCCCTCTCATGCTCTCTGTCTCTCATTCTCTCTGTCTCAAATAAATAAATAAAATCTTTAAAAAAAAAAAAAAAAAACCTTAGGGTAATTTTGCCTGGCCAAATCTAGCAGTTCTTATGCATGACAAAATAAAGTCCTCCAGCTGCAGAATGCAGAGGCTAGATTTTTTATCTGTGGTGTCTGGTGACTACATAAACTATAAAAACAAAGCTAGGGTGATTTATATGTGTCAGTAGAAATTTAAGATTTTTTAAGTATTCGTATAC
>NW_028064047.1:0-390 GCF_054177405.1 Leptonychotes weddellii
AGGAGGGAGGTCCAGTCAGAAGAAATACTGTGAGATTAATGGAAGGTCTGGAGCTTTTTCTTGCCCATATTTTGCAAGAGGAAACTACATTATCCTTACACATTTAAGGGAAGTTTACACAGGAGTTTAAGAAACAATATCTTAATGAATGTCTCTTTGCTTTGGAAAATTCGGAATAATTGACCCGTAAAGTCAAGCTTGAGGGATGAGCTAGGGAGTTTGTCCAGTTCACTTAAGATTTTGCTGAGTGTGTACTGTGCTGCAGGCATCAGGGACTGGGGGCACAGAGATAAAAAGAGACACAGTTTCTTGTCTTGAATTGCTTATTGTAGAACAAGCTTTTAAAAAGCTCATCCTAATTCTTAATCGCAGGAAACAAACTGAGTGTTG
>NW_028064048.1:0-390 GCF_054177405.1 Leptonychotes weddellii
AAAAGCTAGTAAGAGTTGAGGGCTGACTAAATGTGATCTATCTGGATAATGCAGGCCCTACGTCAAGCCATTTTGAAAAAAATATTTTGTTCTGCATGATTTGCCAAATATTAAATTGAAAGTCAGCCACATGCACATAACTTTTATGGAGCACTTGAGAATTTTCTCCTACTTTGCTCATAGAAAGGACCTCTCGGGCACCTGGGTGGCTCAGTTGGTTAAGCGACTGCCTTCGGCTCAGGTCATGATCCTGGAGTCCCTGGATCGAGTCCCGCATTGGGCTCCCTGCTCAGCAGGGAGTCTGCTTCTCCCTCTCCTGCTCCCCCCTCTTGTGCTCTTTCTCTCTCTCAAATAAATAAATAAAATCTTTAAAAAAAAAAAAAAGGGGGG
>NW_028064049.1:0-390 GCF_054177405.1 Leptonychotes weddellii
ACCTCTTCAAAGACCCTATCTGCAAATATAGTCACATTCTGAGGTTCTGGGGGTCAGGGCCTCCACATATAAATTGGGAGGGTACACAATTCAGCCCGTAATAATAGTGTTGTTTACATCTTCTATACCATTTCAGGTTTTTTGTCTAGTTATTCTATCAAAGATTGACACTGTGTTGTTTAAAACGCAACTTTGGGGGCGCCTGGGTGGCTCAGTTGGTTAAGCGACTGCCTTCGGCTCAGGTCATGATCCTGGAGTCCCGGGATCGAGTCCTGCATCGGGCTCCCTGCTCGGCAGGGAGTCTGCTTCTCCCTCTGAACCCTCCTCCCTCTCATGCTCTCTCTCTCAAATAAATAAATAAAATCTTTAAAAAAAAAAAACAAAACGCAA
>NW_028064050.1:0-390 GCF_054177405.1 Leptonychotes weddellii
CATCGGGCTCCCTGCTCAGCCGGGAGACTGCTTCTCCCTCTCCCACTCCCCCTGCTTGTGTTCCCTCTCTCGCTGTATCTCTGTGTGTCAAATAAATAAATAAAATCTAAAAAAAAAAAGAAAAGAAAAGAATAGATATCCCTCATTTTGTTTATCCATTCATCTTTTGATGGATACTTGCTTTGTTTCTGTCTTTTGACTGTTGTGAACAATGCTTCTATGAACATTGGTGTACAAATACCTGTTCAAGTTCGTGCTTTCAGTTCCAGTACATATATACCTGTAAATGGAATCATTGGATCATATGGTAATTCTGTCCAGTTTTGTGAAGCACCCCATATTCTCTTCCACAGTGGCTGCACCGTTTTACATTCGCAACAGCAATGCACA
>NW_028064051.1:0-390 GCF_054177405.1 Leptonychotes weddellii
ACGATGGACTCTGAAAAACAAACAGGGTTCTAGAGGGGAGGGCGGTGGGAGGATGGGTTAGCCTGGTGGTGGGTATTGAGGAGGGCACATTCTGCATGGAGCACTGGGTGTTATGCACAAACAATGAATCATGGAACACTTCATCTAAAACTAATGATGTAATGTATGGGGATTAACATAAGAATAAAAATAATAATAATAATAAAAATAAAAAATATATATATATACATATATAAAAAAAAAAAAGAAAATACCTTGATATCACCATAGAAAATAATGTTAAGCCAAATACTGCAACACCTTCTATAAAAGCATAGATTGGTAAATACAACTACATCAAAATACATATATTTTGTAACACAAAAGCACTGTAATTACTTGGGGCAAAAA
>NW_028064052.1:0-390 GCF_054177405.1 Leptonychotes weddellii
GATTTCAACCCCCTGGGGATTGCTTCTGGATCTCGCTAGCTGGGCCAGAGGTCCCCCCGAGATTTGCGTGAGCGTTCCCGTGTTGGGCCTGAAGACCGAGGATCTTCGATGCTGTTTCTCACCCAATGGCCGGTGATCCCGGGAGATTTGAGTGCGTCCTTCCGAGGCGTGGACTGTGATCACGTGACATATGCCCGTGAATCTCCCTGACAGGGCCAGGGGTTCTTGACATCTGGGTGAGTTCTCCTGGATTTTGGCTGAGATCACCCCGGAGTGGCACCCGGATCCCCTAACTTGGGCACAAACACTCCAGAGATTTTGACGAGTTCCGGCTAGATTTCGAATCAGATCCCACGAGACTGGCTCCTGGCATTCACGGATTGGACCAGC
>NW_028064053.1:0-390 GCF_054177405.1 Leptonychotes weddellii
GAGGAGGGCACGTTCTGCATGGAGCACTGGGTGTTATGCACAATGAATCGTGGAACACTTCATCTAGAACTAATGATGTAATGTATGGGGATTAACATAAGATTAAAAAAAAAAACTCTCTAAACTCTAAAGTAGGAAATCAAACAATCTAACTTCTAAAAGGGCAAAAGATTTGAACAGACACTTCATCAAATAGGGTATGCAGATGGCAGCTAAGCACACAAAAACAGCATCATTAGCCATCAGGGACACAGGCTCAAACCATGATGAGATGGCAGGGCACACCTGTTAGAATGGCTGACATACAAGCCACGGACACTACCAAGTGCTGGGGAGGATGAAGCAATGAACTCTCATTCATCACTGGTAGGAATGCAGAAGGGTAGAGCC
>NW_028064054.1:0-390 GCF_054177405.1 Leptonychotes weddellii
AAAAAAAAAAAAAAAAGAACACCAATTTATGGAGCACCTGGGTGGCTCAGTCGGTTAAGCTTCTGCCTTCGGCTCAGGTCACGATCCTGGGGTCCTGGAATCAAGCCCTGTGTGGGCCTCCCTGCTCAGTGGGGAGCCTGCTTCTCCCTCTCTCTCTGCTGCTCCGCCTACTTGTTCTCTCTTGTTGTCTCTCTCTCTCTCTCTCTCTCAAATAAATAAATAGATAAAATCTTAAAAAAAAAAAGAACACCAATTTATATATGATGATTATAAAGAACATTCTAAAGATGGTCCTTCTTTGGCCTCTATGTAACTTGCATAAAGTAAATCACAACTGGATAAAACAGCACCATTTCATAGATAAAAAATTATTCCAGTTACTTGAGGAAA
>NW_028064055.1:0-390 GCF_054177405.1 Leptonychotes weddellii
CCCTCTAGAACCCTCAGTTTGTTCTTCAGAGTCCATCGTCTCTCATCGTTCGTCAGTCATTGTATTCTTCAGCTGCAAAATTTATATTTGTTTTTTTATGTTTTCTACTTCATTTTCTTCTTGCATTTTCCTGATTTCATTTAATTGCTTTCCTATGTTCTCTTGTAGCTCTCTGAGATCTTGAGAATAACTATTTTGAATTCTTTGTCAGGTAATTCATGTATCTCCATTGCTTTGGAGTCAAATTACTAGAAGGTTTCTGTGTTCCTTCTGTGGTGTCCTGTTTCCCTTCTTTGTGGTACCTATAGCCTCACATAGATCCCTGCACACAGGAAGAAGCAGTCACCTCTTCCAGACTTAATGGACTGACTTTGATAAGGAAAGAACTGC
>NW_028064056.1:0-8216 GCF_054177405.1 Leptonychotes weddellii
GGCTACATGGTTCATCTGTGACTTTTTTCAAATTGTTGCAAATCTCCCAAAAATTTTTCCAATATATTTTAAAAAATCTTCATATAAGACTAAAGAGCATCCTACTAAAGGATGAATGGGTCAACCAGGAAATTAAAGAAGAATTTAAAAAATTCATGGAAACAAATGAAAATGAAAACACAAGTGTTCAAAACTTTTGGGATGCAACAAAGGCAGTCCTAAGGAGGAAGTATCAATACAAGCCTTTCTCAAGAAAAAAGAAAGGTCTAAAATACACAACCTAAACTTACACCTAAAGGAGCTGGAGAAAGAAAAGCAAATAAAGCCTAAACCCAGCAGGAGAAGAGAATTGATGAAGATTAGAGCAGAGATCAATGAAATAGAAACTGAAAGAACAGTAGGACAGATCAACGAAACTAGGAACTGGTTCTTTGAAAGAATTAATAAGATTAATAAACCCCTGGCCAGACTTATCAAAAAGAAAAAAGAAAGGAGCCAAATAAATAAAATCATGAATGGAAGAGGACAGATCACAACCAACTCCAAAGAAATACAAACAATTACAAGAACATATTATGAGCAACTATATGCCAACAAATTAGACAATCTGGAAGAAATAGATGCAAACAAAGGCAAACATGAACTATTGGGACTTCATCAAGATGATCACAGAGGATCATAGGGAAAGAGAAGAACAAATAAAACAAGACGAAATCAGAGAAGGAGACAAACTGTAAGAGACTCTTAATCATAGAGGCAAAGAAATGGGAAAAACATTCCATTTCTGTGGGGGGATAGGGTAACTGGGTGATAGACATTAAGGAAGCCAGGTGATGTAATGAGCACTGGGTATTACATAAGATTGATGAATTGCTGACCTCCACCTCTGAAACTAATAATACATTGTATGTTAATTAATTGAATTTAAATTTTAAAAAATAAAAAATATTGCAATTAAAGAAAGAAAAGAAAAAATCTTCATATAAGTGGACCCGCGCAGTTCAAACCCAAACAACATAGGCTTGAAGGCTCAACTGTAATAGTATTACTCCATTGGTCAAGGAATCTATGTTGGATTTAGCCACATGCTAAGCTTATCCATTCTAATTATACATTCTGGAACATGGGAAATGACTACCAGATGGGTTTGTAGAGCAGTGACTGTAAGATGTACTGGGAGAGAAAACTGGACCAGGGCTCCACTTATTGCCAAATTTCCATATGCATTATGATGGAGTGTCCTCAGCTTGTCAGTGTCAAGTCAAATCATGTATCCAACTGTCCTTTCAGTATTCCCCTTCCCTGTTGTGTGGCTTCTTTGAGTAAATGGCTGTAGGTTACTATGGGGAAGAACTCAGGGAATCCCTGCTACATACACCTGACATTGTGTTGCAGACTCCTTCCACATGGAGATCCAACTGCATCTTCATTCGGTAGGCTCCCAGTCTGACTTACTTAAAACTAACAGTGCTCAGAACTCACTTGGCTCAGATACCTGTTGAGAGCTTATGGATTGGCATTAAGGTGGCTTTTCTTGATCTCTTTTGATTGTATTTATTATACCATACCCAAAAGTAGGCTGTCCATCTACCTTTTTAATAACAGCTTTATTGAGATATGATTCACATGCCATAAAATCCACCCTTTAAGTCTACAGTTCAGTGGGTGGAGTATATTCAAAGTGTTGTGCATCACCACTATGTAATCTTAGAAAATTTCATCACACCAAAAAGAAACCCTGTACCCACTGATAGTAACTCCCTATCTCCTCTCCCTTACCCCCATCCAAAGGCAACCATTAACCTACTTTCCCTCTCTATAGATTTTCCTATTCTAGGCTTTACAACATGAATGGAATTATATGTGGCCTTTGTGATTAGCCCTTTTCACTTAGGATAATGTTTTCAAGGTTCAACCAGGGTGTAGTATGTATCGGGACTTCATTCCTTTTTCTTGCTAAATAATATTCTATTGCATGGATATACCATTTTTATTTATTCATTCATCAGTTAGTGGACATTTTGGTTGTGCCCCTTTCTGGATAATACCACTGTGAATATTTGTGTACAAGCTTTTGTGTGGGCATATGTCTTCATTTATAGAAAATCGATGTTTAACTTTTTGAAGAATTGCCAGATTGTTTTCCAAAGTGGTGGCAACATTTTATATTCCCAATGACAATGTAGATGGTTCCATTTTCTCCATATACTTGCCAGCACTTTTTTTCCCCAAGTGTTGGGGTCTAATTGACATATAATAGTGTACAACTTTAAGGTATACAATGTGATGATTTAATACACATACATATTACAGAATGTTTACCGCAGTAAGATTAGCCAACACATCCTTTACCTCACAATTAATAATTACCATTTTTGTTGTTGATTTATGGCAAGAACATTAAAGTTCTCCTCACAGCAACTTTCAAGTATACAATACAATATTGTTAACTATAGTCACTTACTCATCATATAACTGATGGTACCCTTTGACCAACATATCCCCATGTCCCTCACCCCTCAGCCCCTGGCAGCCACCATTCTACTCTCTGTTTCTATGAGTTCAATGTTTTTAGATTCCACATATATGTGAAAGCATGCAATATTTATGTCTTTTTCTGTCTGGCTCATTTCACTGAGCACAATGCCCTCAAAGTCCATCCATGTCGTCACAAACAGCAGGATGTCCTTCCTTTTTATGGCTGAATAATATTTCAGTGTGTGTGTGTGTTTGTGTGTCACATCTTCTTTATTCGTTCCTCCATAGATGGACATTTAAGTTGTTTCCACACTGTGGCTATTGTAAATAATGCTGCAGTGAACATGGGAGTTCAGATATCTCTTCGAAATCCTGATTTCATTTTCTTTGGATATATACCTGATGTGGAATTGCTAAATAATAATGTACTTCTGTTTTTCATTTTTTTGAGAAACCACCATACTCTTTTCCATAGTGGCTGTACCAATTTAAATTCCCACCAACAGTGCACCAGGGTTCTCTTTCTCTGCATCTAAACCAACATTTATTATCTCTTGTCTTTTTCATAACAGCCATCCTAACAGGTGTGGGGTGATATCTCACTGTGGTTTTTATGAGCATTTCCCTGATGATTAGTAATGTTGAGCACCTTTTGGTATATTTGTGTTGACCATTTGTATTATCTTCTCTGGAAAAAAAAGTCTATTCAAGTCCTCTGCACATTGTAAAGTTTTTGTTTTTTTTTTTTTTTTTAGTAATCTCTACACCCAACATAGGCTTTAACTCATAACCCTGAGATCAAGAGTCACACACTCTTCTGACTGAGCCAGCCAGGTGCCTCCCTCTGCACATTTTTAAGTTGGATTGTTTGGGGGCTATTTTTGCTAGTAAGTTATATGAGTTGCTTATATATTTTGGATATTAACCCATTATTAGATAGAGTTTGCAAATATTTTCTCCCATTCCATAGGTTACGTTTTCATTTTGCTGATTGTTTCTTTTGCTGTGCAGACCCTTTTACTTTGATGTTCCCACTTACTTGTTTTGCTTTTGTTGCTTGTGCTTTTGGTGTCACATCCAAAAAATCATCGCCAGGATAAATGTCAAGGAGATTTTTCCCTATGTTTTCTCCTGGGAGTTCTATAATTTCAGGTCTTATGTTTAGGTCCTTAATTCATTTTCAGTTAATTTTTATGGGCAGTGTAGTAAGATAGAGGTCCAGTTTCATTCTTTTGCAAGTGCATATTCAGTTTTTCCAACACCATTTATTAAAGAGACTATCCTTTCCTCATTGAGTATGCTTGGTTTTCTTGTCAAATATTAGTTAGCGATATATGCATGGGTTTATTCCTGGACTCTTGATTCTGTTCCATTGATCGATGTGTGTGTTTTTAATGCCAGTTCTATACTCTTTTGATTACTATAAGCATTGTAATATGGTGTGAAATCAGGAAGTGTGAGGCCTCAAGCTTTGTTCTTTCTCAAGATTGCTTTGGCTGTTTGGGGGTCTTTTGTGGTTCCATACAAATCATAGCTTTGCTTTTTCTATTTCTAAGAAAAATGCTGTCAGAATTTTGATAGGGATTACATTGAATCTATAGATGATTTGGGGTAGTATGGGCATTTTAACAATATTAACTCTCCCAATCCATGAACATGGAGTATATTTCCAGTTATTCATGTTTTCGGTTTCACTTATCGAAGTCTTATAGTTTTTTATATATAGATCTTTCAGTTCCTTGGTTAAATTTACTCATAAGTATCTTATTGTTTTTTATGCTGTTATAAATGGAATTGTTTATTTCTTTTTCATCTAGTTCATTGTTAATGTATAGAAACACAACTAATTTTTGTATGTTGAATTTGTATCCTACAACTTTGCTGAATTTGTTGATTAGTTCTAACAGGTTTTTGGTGAAGTCTTTAGGCTTTTCTATACACAGGATCATGTCATCAGCAAATAGAAACAGTTTTACTTCCACCTTTCCGTTTGGATGCCTTTTATTTCTTTTTCTTGCCTAATTTCTCTGACTAGGATTTCCACTACTGTGCTGAATAGGAGTGGTGATATGGGCATCTTTTTCTTGTTTCCAGTCTTAGAGGGAAAGCATTTAACCCTATCACTGTTGAGTATGATGTTAGCCAAGAGTTTGTCATATATGGCCTTTATTATGTTGAGATGTGTTCCTTCTATACCCAATTTGTTGAGAGTTTTTGTCATGCAAGGACCTTGAATTTTGTCTAATGTTTTTTTCTGTATCTATTAAGATGGTATGATTTTTGTCTTCCATTCTATTAATGCAATTGTATCACATTTATTGGTTTGTATATGTTGTACCAACCTTGCATCCCAGGGATAAATCCCATTTGGTCATGGTGTATAATCCTTCATAATTTGCTGTTGAATTTGGTTTGCTAGTATTTTGTTGAGAATTTTTGCATTTATATTCATTAGGGATGTGGGTCTATAGTTTCTTTTCTTGTAATATCCTTATCTGGTTTTGGTATCAAGGTAATGCTAACCTTGTCGAATGAGTTTGGAAGTATTTCCTCCTTTTCTATTTTTTGGAAGAGGTTGAGAAGGACTGGCATTAATTTTTTTCATTTTTGGTAGAATTCACCCATGAAGTCATTTGGTCCTAGACTCTATTATTGGGGGTTTTTTGGTCACTAATTCAATCTCCTTACTTACCATTGGTCTGTTCAGATTTTCTATTCATGATTCAGATTTGGTAGGTTGTATGTTTCTAGGAATTTATGCATTTCTCCTAGGTTGTCCAGTTTGTTGATGTATAGTTGTTCATAATAGTCTCTTATGCTCCTTTGTATTTTTGTGGTATCAGTTATAATATCTCCTCTTTCATTCGTAATTTTATTTGAGTCCTCTCTTTTTTTCTTGGTAAGCCTAGCTAAAGGTTGTTAATTTGGTTTAGCTTTTCAAAAAAAAACGGCTCTTAGTTTCATTAATCTTTTCTATTGTGTTTCTGGTCTCTATTTCATTTACTTCTGCTCTGGAAGAGGCAGGATGGGAACTAAAGGTGGCTCTAGGGTCTGACTCTTCCCCCCTCTGCCAAACCGCTTCTCAAGGAGGAGCCACTGAGTTCGGTGCCTTTAGCACATCTTTGCTCACGGCATGTGATCATCTCCTTGGAAACCAAGAGCTATGACCCCACATTCAGGGCTATGCAAATGGTCCAGCCAGAGTGACCAAAGTCCTTGTCTAAATGTCTGAAGTGGGGGTGGAAAGTGGGGAGGTGCACAGAGCCCGGGGAATAGGGAGACTTTTCAAAGTTGGATGAATTTCTCCAGATTCCTCAATGGCTCCATTTATAAATGTCCTCAGTGCCCGGGTCAGTGTGGGTATCAGGGGAGGAGGCTAAGTTTGGTGCCAGGGGTTGGGGAGAGGGGGTTTTTGCCTAGTTATTTCTAAGCTTCTGACAAGACCCTAAAGTACCCAGACAAGCTTCTCTTTCACAATAAGTTTTTGAGGGTTGGTGCCAGGAAAGAAGCCCGGGAGGGTAAAGAGAACTCTCATCCCACTCCTTTATTCCACCAAACAGTGCCCTCTTTGTCTCTCCTCTTCCCACCAAATGAGACAAGCATCAGTTACATGTTGATGGAATGTGTCATGACCTGGAGCAGCAGTGCGCAGGGATCACCCAAGGGTAAGGAGTAGAAAGAAGCGTGGAGGCCTGGCATCTCTGTATCCACTGTGATGGGAGAAGAAACCTTTCTTCTCTCCCTCCCTCCTTTTCCACCGCTGGATGTATCTATCTGGTTTTGAGGAGAGTGAGAGATCACTAGGGACAAGGGTTGAGGAGGGGTCGGCAGATGGAAAGCATCAGAACAGAAGGAAAACATCTGCCCAGAGAATTGAATACAGCAGGACTGCACCTGGGATACTGCCCAACCTGGAGAAAAGAGAGCTAAGCCAGTCCGGCACCCACCAGCACATGAAAATCTGGAGGAAACAAAAATATAAACTAATAATTTCTTAAGATTAAAAATCTGTAACATTTACAAATAGTCGACAAATGCATTTCTCACCAGTATGGCAAGAATTCAACTTAGCAGCAAGTATACTCAAGGAACTGGTGATACAGAGGCAGCTTCCTGGTTTTTATTCCATGCTGATCCCATCTGGCTCATCACTAGCATTTCTAGAAAATTCTCCTTCCTGCACTTTGTACCATATAAAGGCAAGCTCTTGCCCATGCAAGCATGCAGTGCTGGGAGGCTGACAGGAAGGAAAGCCTGGAGACCAGAGCCCATGAGCAGCTGTTGATCCCAAAGACCAAGTTTTTCCTTCTTGACCTGCTGCTGCCGAACAGTGGGACTCACAGTTGACCCATACCTCAAAGTCCTCTCCACTTTGACAGGTCCTTACACTGTGACTTTCTTGGGCGCCTGGGTGGCTCAGTCGTTAAGCGTCTGCCTTCGGCTCAGATCATGGTCCCAGGGTTCTGGGATCGAGCCCTGCATCGGGCTCCCTGCTCGGCGGGAAGCCTGCTTCTCCCTCTCCCACTCCCCCTGCTTGTGTTCCCTCTCTCACTGTCTCTCTCTCTGTTGAAAAATAAATAAAATCTTTACACTGTGACTTTCTTTACACAAGGTATTCCAGATCTAGTGAAGTCTTCCCCAGGTTTTAGGTCACTGCCTGCCCCCCAACAATCAGACCTTTATCCATGATTATAAAGGCAGAAAGCCCCTGGGGCCCTAGAGCCAGGTAGTGGGGATGGAGGATGGGAGGAAAGCCAAGTTCGTAAGACCAGAAGGGACATCTTTGAAAGACATCATGGCCTATTCCAAGAACATAGAGTGCTAGTAGACTGAGTGCTATGCTGTTTTCACAAGCTCAAGGGGCAATCCCTAGTAGGCATGAAAACGGGAGTTAGCGGGAAAGAAATATCAGAGCCCCGATGATTGACAAGAGACACAAGTAGAAACGTGCAGACACTCTGCACCCGTCACCCCACAATGCATCTCCTTTCCTCCTTCCCTATCTTATTCCCATCCTCACCTCCAGGCGTCAGCTCTCACACGGGAAGTGATGTCAGAGTCAGCACTTATCCAGCTACATCTGGCCACACGCCTTACCCATCTGAGGCTGATCCCACTTTAGAAAGCATCAGACTAACCCCTGCCCAGGATTAGTGGGTAGAAAATGAGCTGACTTTGGGGTCATTCTGACCAGGGTTCGTGTGGGGGCTCCGCTAGTCACTAGATATTTCACAGTGGCTTAATCAAGTGACTTAATCATCTGGGCTACTTTGCATCAACAACTCCTCTCATGGTTATTGTGAGAATTCCAATTTTAAAAACTAGCTTATGTAAGGTGCATGTGGCCAAGGGATGGCGTGTCTCTTGATCCACCCTGTTCCTCCATTGCCAAGGACATTGCTCCGCATTTAGAACTTTCTCAGTAAACACGGTCCAGAGTTCATAGTCCATTCAGAGTTTTCCCTTAATCAATTCCTTTCCATTGACTGTTACAGCCACATGGGACCCTAAGGATCCTCCAGGCCATTTTACATAAGAGGAAACAGACTCAGAATACATAATTTCTGTGCATCATTCAGACTGCAAGATGCAAAGCAAGACAAAGGGGCCAGTTCCTCAGACCCCATAAGTTGTTGATATGAAGGCACAAAATTAGGGGCAAAGAGTGGGATTAGAGAACAAAATGCCCCAAAAGCTGCAGAGAATCTCCAGGAGGACAAATCAGGAAAAGAACCTGG
>NW_028064057.1:0-390 GCF_054177405.1 Leptonychotes weddellii
ATTTTATTTATTTATTTGAGACAGAGAGAATGAGAGACAGAGAGCATGAGAGGGAGGAGGGTCAGAGGGAGAAGCAGACTCCCTGCCGAGCAGGGAGCCCGATGCGGGACTCGATCCCGGGACTCCAGGATCATGACCTGAGCCGAAGGCAGTCGCTTAACCAACTGAGCCACCCAGGCGCCCTGATGTAGGCTTTCTTAAAAAAAAAAAAAAAGACACAGGAGGCACTAAAAATAAATAAATTATTAGATAACATTAAATACAAAGCCTCTTTTATCCAAATTCCTTAACATGGAGAAGTCATTTCCAATACTTACAACTGATAAAAGAATTGCATCCAAAATATAGAAAGGAGTCTACAAATTAAGAAGAAAAAGTACAATAACTCGA
>NW_028064058.1:0-390 GCF_054177405.1 Leptonychotes weddellii
ATTCAATTCCATTCTTCTAATCATAAAAGTCCCAGGGACAGAAAGTAGGAAAAGTGGGCAGTGCAGAATTTATATCAGAAAATTGTATTTCTTAAAAAAGAGGCTTATGAATTCTCTATGAAATTAATTATCTCTATTTAGTATAACATAACATAGAGGGAGAGATTTGAATACATTATCTCATTTGTTCTCAAATTGCGCCTAGTATATTGAGGGCTTAAATGATATACTTAAACTTTTTTGTATTATTTCTCCACTTTATTTTATTTTATTTTTTTTAAAGATTTATTTATTTTTTTGATAGAGAGAGACACAGTGAGAGAGGGAACACAAGCAGGGGGAGTGGGAGAGGGAGAAGCAGGCTTACTGCAGAGCAGGGAGCCTGATGTG
>NW_028064059.1:0-390 GCF_054177405.1 Leptonychotes weddellii
ATTAACATAAGAATAAAAAAAAAACAATCAGGAAAAAAAATAATGTTGCTATAAATACAGGGGTGCATGTGTCCCTTTGAAATAGTGTTTTCGTATTACTTGGGTAAATACTCAGTAGTGCAATTGCTGGATCATAGGGTACTTCTATTTCTAACTTTTTGAGGAAACTCCATACTGTTTTCCAGAGTATGTGCACCAGTTTGCATTCCCACCAACAGTGCAAGAGGGTTCCCCTTTCTCCACATCCTCACCAACACCTGTTGTTTCTTGTGTTGTTGATTTTAGCCATTCTGACAAGTGTGGGGTGATATTCAAAATCAATTATATGTGGATGATCATGTTATTTTGACTTGACCATGACAGGAAGATCAGTATGTATAGAATTATAAT
>NW_028064060.1:0-390 GCF_054177405.1 Leptonychotes weddellii
GTGTTCCCTCTCTCGCTGTGTCTCTCCCTGTCAAATAAATAAATAAAATCTTAAAAAATAAATAAGAATAAAAATAAAATTTAACTGGTGCCCTGGGGCACCTGGGTGGCTCAGTTGTTAAGCGTCTACCTTCGGCTCAGGTCATGATCCCAGGGTCCTGGGATCGAGCCCCGCATCAGGCTCCCTGCTCTGCGGGAAGCCTGCTTCTCCCTCTCCCACTCCCCCTGCTTGTGTTCCCTCTCTCGCTGTCTCTCTCTCTCTGTCAAATAAATAAATAAAATCTTTAAAAAAAAAAAAGAAATTATGCTTATGGTTCCTCAAAATCTCCTTAATGCATAATGTATTTATACTAGTCTATGCTTTAAACAAAACATAGTTAACAACAACAAA
>NW_028064061.1:0-390 GCF_054177405.1 Leptonychotes weddellii
TCCCAGAGTGCTCCTGCCCTGGTGCTCCCCACCCTGGTGGGTCCCGGGCTATTGTCACCCAACCTACAACCTGGCTGGCAGCCTGAGTCCTGTCTCTCAGTTGCCTCTCCCCGTGCTCTCCTCCCGGCCCTGGCCTCCGACAGACCTCACCTCTCCTGCGGTCCTGCTGCCCTCCCCTCAGACTCGCGGTCCCTCACCCCTGCAGCCCCTGATTCTCTCCTACCTCCAAGCTCCAGCTGCTTCCCTGCTTAACACCCACCGTGGCTGCTCACTGGTGTCCGACTCAACCCTAAACCCCTTTTCTGGCTCTTGTCATTTGCTCTGCACACTTCACCTCCTAGAGGACAACCTGTAGCTTCAGGTCTCGAGGTCTTTTTTTTTTTTTTTTAA
>NW_028064062.1:0-390 GCF_054177405.1 Leptonychotes weddellii
TCAGGGAGGACAGGGTTGAATTCATGGAACAGGCACCTGCTTGTGACCATCTGTGGGCAGAATAACACCCCCACCCCCGAGAGGTGTCAGACCTGTGAATGTGTTAGGGTACATGGCAAGGGGGAAGTCACGATGCAGATGGAGTTAAGATTGCCAACCAGCTGACCTTGAGATGGGGAGATTATCCTGGTTTACCTGGGTGGACCTAATGTCATCAGCAGTGTTTATAAATGAAAGGACAGGGGAGAGCCAGTATCCTGGTAATGTGGTATGAGGAGGACTCAACCACCACTGCTGGCTGTGAGGATGGAAGGGACCCGGAGCCAGGGGGTGCAGGGCCTCCAGAGGCTGGAAAAGACAAGGAAGGTCTTCTCCCTTAGAGCCTCCAGA
>NW_028064063.1:0-390 GCF_054177405.1 Leptonychotes weddellii
ATCACTAATCATCAGAGAAATGCAAATTAAAACCCCAATGCACCTCATATCTGTCAGATGACTAAAATCAAAAACACAAGAAACAAGTGTTGGTGACAATGTGGAGAAAAAGGAACCCTTGTGCACTGTTGGTGGAAATGCAAACTGGTGCAGCCGCTGTGGAAAACCATATGGAGGGTCCTCAAGAAATTAAAAATAGAGGGGTGCCTGGGTGGCTCAATTGGTTAAGTGTCAGACTCTTGGTTTTGGCTCCGGTCGTGACCTAAGGGTCATGGGATTGAGCCTTGCATCAGGCTCTGTGTTCTGTGCAGAGTCTGGTTAGGACTCTCTCTCCCTCTGCCCTTCCCTCCCACTCTCTTTCTCTCTAAAATAAATAAATAAATCTTAAAA
>NW_028064064.1:0-390 GCF_054177405.1 Leptonychotes weddellii
ATAGGGGCGCCTGGGTGGCTCAGTTGGTTAAGCGACTGCCTTCGGCTCAGGTCATGATCCTGGAGTCCCTGGATCGAGTCCCGCATCAGGCTCCCTGCTCAGCGGGGAGTCTGCTTCTCCCTCTGACCCTCCCCCCTCTCATGTGCTCTCTCTCTCAGTCTCTCTCTCTCAAATAAATAAATAAAATCTTTAAAAAAAATTGTATAAATAATAATAATAAAGTAACCTCTTTCCATAAAAGTTGTACCAATTCTGGTTCCCACTAATAGTTCAGGAGTATCTCCATCTTACTATACCCTGGACAGCATTACTGCTACTAAAAAACTGAGACTCAACAAATAGTATTTCATTATTGTTTATCTTTGCAATAATTTAATTGCTGGTGAGAAT
>NW_028064065.1:0-390 GCF_054177405.1 Leptonychotes weddellii
CAGGGCCTTTGCATGCGCTGGTTCCCCGTGCCTGAAACACTCCCCCCCTAGGTCCCCACAAGGTGGCTCTTTCTTTCAGATCTTTGCTCAAATGCCATGCCCTCTGAGAGCCCTTTCTAGTCTCTGCCACACTATTCTGTTTGATGGTCTTCAGGATTTATCGGGATTTGCTGTTCATGTCTCTCCCACTGGAACACACGCTCTGCTAGGGCAGAGACTTTGCTTTTCTAGTTCCACGCTAATGCTCAGGGCCGAGACCAGCATCTGGCACACAGAAGACAGAGCCTGATGGCCAGGGGCCCAGGAGATGCTGGACAAATGCTTGCTGGCTAAAGCACGTCAACAGCACAGACTCGGCAGTGGGACTCACCTCTCAACCCCTCACTGCAG
>NW_028064066.1:0-390 GCF_054177405.1 Leptonychotes weddellii
AGGTATGGTCTGAATCACTGTTGAAGTGAATTGGGTGTTTAGCATCAGGGATAACTATTTAAATATGCCTGTCCTTGTTAGAGTTTTTGCTTCCTTTTCCCGCCCTTCTTCCCTGCTCCCTGGCAACAAATAGTGCACAGATCCTCTGACCCGGTGGAGTGTCCTGGGGATGCAGTGCCTGTTTTGTTTGTTTTTTTTTTGCAGTATTGCAGTGCCAGTATTAATTCTGTGTTATAAGGGTTCAGAGGATGAATGATGACCATAAGATACCCCATCCAAAGACAGGCAGGCAAGGAACAGACTTGGGACTCTGTGGTGGCAGGCTGCCCATGTTATCACAGATTGCCAAGCATACTGTGTGCCTTGTGTTGTTCCGGTGTATTTCAGCCC
>NW_028064067.1:0-14780 GCF_054177405.1 Leptonychotes weddellii
GGAGGGGGGTGGGAGGATGGGTTAGCCTGGTGGTGAGTATTGAGGAGGGCACGTTCTGCATGGAGCACTGGGTGTTATGCACAAACAACGAATCATGGAACACTACATCAAAAACTAATGATGTAATGTATGGGGATTAACATAAGAATAAAAAAAAAAAAAAGAAAGGAACCAATGGACTGCCAGAATAGAAAAAGAAACATCTGAGGGCCACACCTGTGCAGATGAACCAGAAAGTGCCAGAAGTGACCTCAGCCTCATGATGATGTTAAAATCCCCTTCTAAATATTCATCCCAAGCCCTAATAAAAGGGTCTGCTTTCCCATCTTCAGGGAGACAGAACTTTGAAAATTATACCCCACAATCTCCTTGTTTGTATAAATAAATGGCTTGTGAGGCAACTCCATTTGGTGTAGTCTGTCTATAACTCAGCAAGGAGCAGCCA
Organism: Leptonychotes weddellii; assembly: GCF_054177405.1. Classification (NCBI taxonomy): domain Eukaryota; kingdom Metazoa; phylum Chordata; class Mammalia; order Carnivora; family Phocidae; genus Leptonychotes; species Leptonychotes weddellii. The sequence continues at coordinate 446 of NW_028064067.1, forward strand.
CTTTGGTCCAGTGACATGGGTAGTGTGGTAGTGTTTAGTTCTGAAAAGTAGAAAGGAATTGGAATGGAGGGTGTGTTGGAAGGAGAAACTCCATCATTTGCTCTCTCTATCTTATTATTTCAGGTTTTCCATTGTGTTTTGATTTATTATTTTTTAAATAATGATACATTAGGAAGACTGAGAAATGTTGGAAGTCTTATTAGAAATGAGGAAGAGAAAAAGAAGGAAAATGGGGAAACATTCCTGCCAGGAATGCTATGGCTTTGCTTTAAAACTCTTTTGAAAAGAAGAAGTGGTTGGGACACCAGAACAGATGAGGGCAGCTCACCTACCAGTAGACTCAGGAAGGTGTCCTTGGGTGAAGAGTCAACCTTCAAGGTACCAAGGTAGAAGGCAGGGCCCAAATAGCTCTTTGGGACAGGCCTCCAAGTGGCAAAGCGGAGCCTGGAGGAAGAACAGAGCCTTGAAGAAGAGAAAAGACCCCTTCTCCACTCTAGTGCCAACACCTAGATTTCCCCACCCAGGGACTAGGATTCTGATCCAGGGAGATATATTAGACTAGAAGCATTAAAATCAGGAGTCAGAAGACTTGTTCTGGGGTTCTAGTCCTGACCCCAAATCACTCTATAATCTTGGGTAAATCATTTCAGTTCTCCAAATCTTAGCTTTTAATCTGCAAAGTAAAGAGTTTGACATCTGTAAGCCCCCTGATCCTTCCAAGTGCTTATTGGGTGTAAGGAGGAACATACCTTTCAAAGAAGCTCATTGTCATTTCCAGAGAATAGATAACAAAACCATTTAGGGGAACGTTATTGATGGTAACTGATCCAGTTAATCCTGCAGGTGAGGGTAGGAAAAAATATGGACAGGGACTGGACATTCTCCAGTGTCTGGGATAAAGAAATGCTGACTGTATATGCCTGTAACAAGGAATCAGCCAGGAGAGCAAACAGTTGTCTGACCTGCTATGACCAAAAGTTTCCTGTTGTATGGTTCCATATTACTAAGAAAGTTTCCCACTTAGTATCAGAACTTTCTCTGAAATTCCCAGTGGGAGACTGGGCCCTGCTCTACAATAGGCCAGGGCCCAATCTAACTGTTCTGCTTTTCTACCCAGGAGACCTGAAGAAGGCAGGACAAAGGAGAGGGAGTCTTTGGTCCTGGGACCTAGGTATCCCACTGCTCAAGGGGCTCATTTTCTCCTCCCAACTGCACATTGCCCCAGTCTTAGGATCCAAGTAACCACAAAAAGAGATTACAGCCTATTTCCTACCTTTCCGCTGATCTTGAATTTTCCATGAAAAATTGACTCGTCCTTGATTCTCTACCAGGATCCTTAGAAGTCGACATTCCTAAAAAAAAAGAAAAGAAAAGGAAAAAAAAAGAAAAAAGAAGGAAGTTGGCATTCCTGCTTGGGATAGACCAGTTCACAGAGACTACATGGCCTCGCAGAGTTTTTACGCTAGAACCCGTTCTTTTCTCTGAGTCCCAGATGGAAAGACAAGCAAATGGGAGAAAAGGGGGCTCCAGAGTGCAGCAGTCCTCCTCTCTCATAAGGACCCTTTGTGTTCCTGTTCCAAATGCAATCTTCCCTTTCATTTGCTGGTCTGCCTTAGAAAAGGCAGAGAGACTCAGCTGTGCACCTTTGATCAGAGACCCAACCAGGGGCTGATGTTTGACTCAGGGCCTAATGGGTCCTAAAGTTCCATTTACACTGAAGCATGTATGTTGCAACTCTGCTACGCCTGGCCCTGGGAGATGCAGTTACGTTTATAGCCCTAAGTACTTGTTGATGGAACCCCAAGTGAGAAGTAATACCAAAGGGCAGTAACAGAGGAAGGAGGTAGTCTATCTCAGGACCAGGCTATGCTTGCATTTGAGTCAGAGGTCTAGGGAAGCACCCAGACTCTTGAATCACATACCTTGATTTTAGGAATATTCAACTCCTTAGTATGATCATCCAGAAGTCCTAAACTTATCTCATTCAAAAACACCTGCAAAAGAAGAGCCAGCATCAGACTTACAGGCCCACCTGAAGAAAGAAGAGAGGCTCTGGTTTAGGAAGCAGGTCATTTTGAAGGAAGAGACTAGCCTTGGTGATCACAGATGGCTAGAAGCTGAACGGGAGGACCTCATAGGCTTAAGTTGTGATAAAGCCAAAAACAAGTCTCTTTGGTTTGACTTTATATTCCCAAAGCCTCACAAATAGTAGGTGCTTGAAAATACCACCTATAGTAAAGTTGACCAATGACTACTCTCCCCAATAACAGAGTCAGGTTCAGGTTCTGCTTACCTTCATAGATAGCCTGTTGACACCTACCTGTGCTGTATCTTGAACATTAGCGTGGAGAGAACCTCCAGAGCAGATGGAAGTCTCATAAAGCACAAATCCATAGGACTGGCCATTTCCACTGTTTATAGGGAGGTTCTCCATGTTGACTGGTGTATTAGATATAACTGGCTATGAGAGAGACATGAGCCAGGGTGATGAGAAATTGGGATCCTTCTTCCTTAGGCCCTTGTCATTTTTTGTTGTACCTCCTAATGGTCCCCAACGGTTCTTTGGATAAGAAATACTAAAACAAGTGCTATATGATAATTTGCATCATCTCCACTGACCAGGAAACTCAGGGGATAATAGGAGCATCGTAGAGGGAACAATTGTTGTAATCATGAGAATTAATGAAGTGAATAAATTGTATTTTAACATAACTGAAGTCAAATAAGAATTATGCACTAAAGCAAACTTTAGTTAGCATCTACAATGTGCCAATAACTATATTTATCTAAAACAGTGATAGCAGAGGTGAAGCTAATATGAATTCAAGAGTCAACATTTTTCAAACAATTTTCACCTTTTCTTCAAAATAGAACAGGTAGTCTAATTTTAAAGGGAGAATATGGACATATAAAAGTTCAGTGATTTGGCTTATTTGATGGTGAAGAAGAGTCAGAAGCTCAGTTTTATGGGTTCCTGGCTCTCAGTCTTTCCCATATGGATCATGCAGTCCCACCTAAGAGCATCTACCAGATGGTTCATCTGAGCAGGGAAAGAGGATCCTCTAATATCCTGCTTTCCCCCACCCCCACTCATTCTTCAAGTTCAAACCCCTTTACAGTCTACCCAGGGAAAAAGTTTGTGGTTCTTACCCCATAGTTCTAAATTTGGACAAAATCTAAAAGATTTATTTTCACCCTTCCCAATAAAAAGTCCTTGAAGGAATCTCTACTCTGTGGCCTAAAGCCTTCTCCCCCATGCCCCCAATAGCCAACCCCCCATTCCAGTGCCAGATAATACTCACCTCATTTAAGTACTGTAGGGCATCCCACAGTGGCAAGTAAAGGGATGGTTTCACAGAAGGATACTTAGCCTTGGGAATGAGCTTGGGTAAAGCGGGCAGAGGCATCACTGAAATGAAAACAAGCCATGGGGCAAAAAGTGCCTGAAATAACTACTGCCTTCTCCAAATTTCCCCATCCCTACCCATGAACTCTCATATCCCAGAGCCAACAAGAGAAATGGGTTCTATCCTAGCATATGTGTATACTTCTCCAAGAGTGATAAGAAACTGGAAATAACTAAATTGGAACGAGTTTTGTATGCATGGATAGCTATAAAGTAATGTTGGTCATATGGACTGAGGGCTCTCAGGGAGCAAGAACTCTGCCTTGTGCCTTCTGACAATGCTCACTTTCTAGCACATAGTAGATTATTAACTTTATTTAAATAAATAAAACTAAATAGGATGGCTTTTGCTATTGTATGTGAGGGTACCATGCCATCATACTAAGAGCTCTACAAATAGTAACATACTTAATCTTCACAGTCATTATAGGAGATGAATATCATTGTCTTCATATTTCAGTGAAGAAATAGGCTTCAGGGGCTTGAAACACTCAAGCAAAGCCACTCATCTTTTAAGTGGGAAAACTGGGATTTGAACTTAAGGTTGCCCTTGGCCTTAAGGCTCCAAGCTTTTGCCCATGGGGGAACTTTCCCTTCCCTCACCCTTCCACTTCATGAGGAGAGCCATCCCTCAAATTAAAATGATTGCTGAGTACCTAAGACAGATCCAAAGAGTCTTCGAAGCTTGAAATATTTTTCTGTGTAATCCCCAGCCTCTGTCAGCACAGCATCATAGTCTGCAAGACACCAGAGTGTTGTCACTGACCAGGCAATCATCCACAACAGACCCTGTTTCAGCACTGCTGGCATGAGATGGGCCAAGGCTACCAGAGGGAGATAGAAGATACATCTTCCCCACCCCCTGGACCAGTGCATCCCAGCTGTGTGTGTGTGTTGGGGGGAGTGTGTTATGCCACTCTGGGAACACTCCCCACAGCCCTTCCTGGGGATCTGAGGCTGCCAAGCACTGGACTCATCCTTCTGTTTTACTTTCTAATGTACACCCTTTTCTTCCCTCAATCTGGATTGCCTAGGTATGTCTATCAGTGCCAGCAACCACCATTTGTATTCTGTGTGTCTTAGAAGGTTCAAGTCAAGGGGTCAGTATATACGATGAGTGAAGCAGGGCTCTAGGTCTGAGGCACCCCATCTACTACAATGACAGCCTGTTGGGGGCATTATGAACATCACAGAAGAAAGGAAAATAGATAGGAGTATCCTGAATGCTCAGCATAGGTTATAAGTCAAGAATTCCGTGATGTTCAGAACGTGCTTTTGAAGCCTCCTCTGTAAAGCTCCAGTACGACTTATGCTGGGAGGTGACCATACCAGCAAGCACTTGCCATAGCTAGTGACAACAGCTCTGTGCCTCCCAAAATATGTGGCCCCATTCATGAAACCAAAGTTGGTTCCACCGTGGAACATATATACATTGAAGGAGATCTCAGATGTGATAAATTTGGACACGGTTTCCTCAACATCTGTAAAGGAGGAAGACAAGAACACAGGGAAAATTAAAAATTAAGACAGAAGTCTCTGATGAAATCTTATTCTCAACCCCACCCCATGATCAACTTAACTGTTTTGTGTTTCAACCTCCACTGAGATTCTAACCAGAAAATAGGTGGAATTGGCCAAACTATTCCAGGAAACCAAGTCTTATCAATATCAAGAGCCTTTTTAAAATTATTTTCCCCAGAGTATGGACATAATTTTGGCTCCATGTTATATCTATTAAATAATAGCCTAAAACCCTTATGTCACTTAAATATCTAATGTTAAATTTTTTGAAATTATACAAATAATTAGTATAATCTCATTACTCCCTTCTAGGGTAATATAAAACCACTGCAATAGTCCACAAGTAGCTGTTCCCAATCTTTAGCCAGAGAAATTCTTATTTTTTCACCATGATTTTAACAGGTATGATCAACTTTCCACTTGCCATCCTAGGGAGTTTGTTAAAAGGTAGTCATATATGGGATTCAATTCTGGCTGTGCTCTTTACTACTTGCATTAACTTGAACGGCCTATTTTTTCTCTCAGAGCCTCTGCTTCTTTATCTGTTAAATGAAAGTCCTAATTCCTACTATCTCACAGGACTGATGAAAGAATATAAGTAAGAAACATACCATAGTGCCTGACACAAAAGCGATAAAACTTGTTTGTTGGTGTTGGGTTTTGTTTTGTTTCAGCCCAAGCAGGCTTTCCTAAGTTACCTGGTATTTTTCATTGGTTTGCTTTACTTCTGGTACAAGTGAGCTTATTTTCATAGTATTGACAGCAGAATATATTTAGTAGCAAAATACTTTTATTAAGTCAACATCTGCCAGGCACTGTTCTGAATCGTTTACCGCATTTAATCCTCACAACAACCCTATGAGGTAGGTTACATGATAATTCCTGTTTTCGATGAGGACACTGAGACTTAGCAGACAAGGAAAGCTGTCTTGGATCATGCAGCTAGTCATGCAGACTAGTAGAGCTGAGATTGAAATCCTGATCTCTTTGGCTGCAGGATCCATGCTTTCAACCATCATTGCATGTTGTTTCCTGACAATGACTACCACTTAGTTGACAACACCAGAGCAGTGGCCTGTGCATTTACCAGAGATTATTAAGACTTTTAGCAAATGCATCCCCTTCTTCAGAGATGTTGCCTTTCCAAGACCCTTTCCATGACCACCTTGCCTCACCTCTGCAGGCCTGTCCCTGTCTTTTCTGTCACTGCATCTGTTTGTTTGCTTCAAAGCACTTGTTAGATGTGGAACCCTTGATTTACTTCTTAATTATCTGTCAACTCTACTAAATAACAAGCTCCCTGGGGGTAGGAACCAGGTCATTTTTATTCATCAGTATACACTCAAACCTAGCCAAGTACATATAGGTATTGAATGAATAGTTATGGCTGAATGAGCTAATTAATTAGAAAAGAAATGTATGAATGATCCATGACTCAGGACCACCTCTACTTGGGGTTCAACACTGCAAAACACTTACCCTCAGGATTACCAACCATATGTTCACCTCCCCATGTGTCAAACCAGCCGACCCAGAATTCCATGATCATAATGGGCTTATTGCTCTAAAAACAAACCAAATCAAATACCAAGTCTGAGAAAATGTAAAAAGAAAACCAGAAGAGCTAAACACAACAGATGAGAATTTAAGGAACTCATGCTGTTCACTTTTTCAAAATTCAGTGCTTCGTTCTCCCTCCTCACCCATCATACATTTACCATCACCCATAGCTTTGGTTCCTCCACCTCTCCTAAACATTCATGCTGTCCATACTCCTTATACTTTATGTGCCTCACTGCTGTACCTGGATATCACCATCTATGATTCCAACCTTGTCATATGTGAGGCTGGTTTTAAAACAATTGGCTTTGGATAAACAAGGACCTGACTATAATTCTTGACACAGATACTGAGGTTCACATATACCAAAGACCCACAGCTAATATCATCCTCAAAAACTGAGAGCTTTTCCTCTATGATCAGGAATAAGACAGGGATGTCCACTCTCACTATTACTATTTAACATAGTACTGGAAGTCCTAGCCTCAGCAATCAGACAACAAAAAGAAATAAAAGGCATCCAAATCGGCAAGGAAGAAGTCAAACTTTCACTATTTGCAGATGACATGATATCTACGTAGAAAACCCAAAAGATTCCACCAAAAAGTTGTTAGAACTAATACATGAATTCAGCAAAATCACAAGGTGTAATCAACATACAGAAATCTGTTGCATTTCTATTTGCTAATAATGAAGCAGCAGAAAGAAATATAAAGAACCAATCCCATTTATAATTGCACCAAAAACAACAAGATAACTAGGAATAAGCCTAACCAAAGAGGTAAAAGATCTGTACTCTAAAAACTACAGAACACATATGAAAGAAAATGAAAAAGACACAAAGAAATGGAAAAACATTCCATGCTCATGGAGTGGAAGAACAAACATTGTTAAAATATCTATACTACCCAAAACAATCTATATATTCAATGCAATCCCTATCAAAATACCATCAGCAATTTTCACAGAGCTAGAACAAACAATCCTAAGATTTTATAGAACAACAAATGACCCTGAATAGCCAAAGCAATCCTGAAAAAGAAAAGTAAAGCAGGAGGCATCACCATTCCAGACTTCAAGTTATATTACAAAGCTGTAGTCATCAAGACAGTATGGTGCTGGCATAAAAACAGACACATAGATCAAGGGAACAGAAGCGAAAACCCAGAAATGGACCCACAACTGTATGGTTAACTAATCTTCAACAAAGTAGGAAAGGATATCCAATGGAAAAAAGACAGTCCCTTCAACAGATGGTGTTGGGAAAACTGGACAGCAACATGCAGAAGAATGAAAGTGGACCACTGTCTTACACCATATACAAAAATAAATTCAAAACAGATGAAAGACCTAAATGTGAGACAGGAATCCATCAAAATCCTAGAGAACACAGGCAGCAACCTCTTTGACCTTGGCTGTAGCAACTTCTGACATGTTGCCAGAGGCAAGGGAAACAAAAGCAAAAACGAACTATTGGGACTTCATCAAGATAAAAAGCTTCTGCATAGAAAAGGAAACAACCAACAAAACTAAAAGGCAGCCTATGGGATGGGAGAAGATATTTTCAAATATCTGATAAAGGGTTAGTATCCAGAATCTATAAAGAACTTATCAAACTCAACACCCAAAAAACAAATAATCCAGTTAAGAAATGGGCAGCAGACATGAACAGGCATTTTGCCAAAGAAGACATCAGATGGCCAATAGACACATGAAAAAATGCCCCACATCACTTGTCATCAGGGAAATACAAATCAAAAGCACAATGAGATATCACCTCACACCTGTCAGAATGGCTAAAATTAACAAGTCAGGAAACAACAAATGTTGGTGAGGATGTGGAGAAAGGGGAACCCTCTTACACTATTGGTGGGAATGCAAACTGGTGCAGCCACTCTGGAAAACAGTATGGAGGAGGTTCCACAAAAAGTTAAAAATAGAATTACTCTATGATCCAGCAATTGCTTTACTAGGTATTTACCCAAAGGATAAAAAATACAGATTCAAAGAGGTACATGCACCCTGCTATTCCTAGCAGAATGATCAACAATAGCCAAATTATGGAAAGAGCCCAAATGTCCATCAACTGATGAATGGATAAAGAAAGTGTGGTATATATATACAATGGAATACTACTTAGCCATCGAAAAGAATGAAATCTTGCCATTTTCAACAATGTGGATGGAGCTAGAGTGTATTATGCTAAGCGAAATAAGTAAGTCAGAGAAAGACAAAAACCATATGATTTCAGTCATATATGGAATTTAAGAAGCAAAACAGATGAACATATGGGAGGGGGGAAAAGAGAGAGAGGGGGAAGCAAATCATAAGAGACTCTTAATGTTAGAGAACAAACTGAGGGTTGATGGAAGGAAGGTGGGTAGGGGATGGGCTAAACAGGTGATGGGTATTAAAGAGGGCACCTGTTATGATGAGCATTGGGTATTATATGTAAGTGATGAATCATTAAATTCTACTCCTGAAACCAATATTACATTATATGTTAACTAACTAGAATTTAAATAAAAATTTGAAAAAAGAAAAACCTGAGGCTCAGAGGTCTCATTGCTGGTAAGGGCAGAGCTACAACTCAAATCCAGGTCTAAGCCAAACTATCAGCTACTAAGTTATACTACCTATTAAGTATTTCATTCATTTTCTCCATATCTTTATTTAAATTTTATTCTACCTCATCTGTGTTGATCCATTGTAATTATTTTTATTTATTTATTTTTATTTCTAACAATTCTTACTTTGTATTTGTTAATAAACAATTTTATATATAACAATTCATAAATGTTATTATGTCTTTATGGATTGTACCTTTTATTTATATAAAGCAATTATTATCATATTAAAATGACTAATGATTATCAAACTTTTACTATGTGCTGAGTACTGTTTGAAGTATTTCACTTACTTTGTTCTGTGTAACAAACTGTAAGATAGATATTACGAGTCTTTATTCTACAAATGAAGAAAATGAGGTCAGATAACCCGTCCAAGTTCATTCAGCTAGGAAGTGCTAGAACTGGGATTTGAACTCAGCCAGGCTAGCTCCAGACTTCACACTCTTTTTTTTTTTTTAAGATTTTATTTATTTAGTTGCTAGAGAGAGAGAGAGCATAGGTGAGAGAGAGTGAGCAAGAGTACAAGCAGGGGGAGCTGCAGGCAGAGGGAGAAGCAGGCTCCCTGCTGAGCAAGGACCTAGATGCGGGACTCGATCCCAGGACCCTGGGATCATGACCTGAGCCGAAGGCAGCCGCTTAACCAACGGAGCCACCCAGGCGTCCCTCCAGACTCCACACTCTTAACCATTACACCATATTGCATCTGGAATATTACCTAAAACCAGAGGAGAACATATCAAAGCAATTCCATTGCTCAAAAGTTCTGAACTAACTCTTGCCTAAAAACATAGGCATCTCTTTTAAAATTCATATTATTGGTGTCAGAGGCCATAGGCTTTCAGTCTGATACCTGCATTCCACTTCTAGCCTGACATTTTCAATGCTACTGAAAAATGCAGGTTCTTTTTTAAAAAGTTGACATCTCCACAGCAGGAGGGGCAATTACTGTCCCATGTATATTACAATAGAAAATTATGGTGGGCTTCTCTTGGGGAATATGTCAGGCATTCATATTGTGCATTCTCAGTTTTACTCCTGGAGTCCTCCAGCATCCTGCCATGATCAAAAATGGTCATACTGTAAGCCTGAAGACCTGTCCTCCAAAGCCTTTTCTTAGCTGATCCCTGGAGTTGAATACTATGTTTTCTAGATCCTATGTGTTCTTCTATCCTAATTAATCCCTTATTTCTGCATCCTCCAAACATTTCCATAAAAAGGGTGAATAGAAAATAAGTAACCTAAGCCCTTAAATATTTTTATTCTGCAATATAGTTTCTTCATATTTAGACTGAGTATAAAATTCTAAGTTGAAATTCATTTATCCTCAGAATTTTAAACATATATTTCATTGCTTTGTATCAGCCAATGTCAATTCTTTAAAATCCTGATTCTCATTGCTTGGTATATAGTAAGCCTATGGTTTTCCTCATTCCACATTAGTTTACAATGTGAGTCTTTTTTTTTTTTAAGACTTTATTTATTTATTTGACAGAGAGATATAACGAGAGAGGGAACACGAGCAGGGGGAGTGGGAGAGGGAGAAGCAGGCTCCCCACTTAGCAGAGGGCCCGATGTGGGACTCAATCCCAGGACCCTGGGATCATGACCTGAGCCAAAGTCAGACACTTAACAACTGAGCTACCCAGGTGCCCCCGCCCTTTTTAAATCATTTATTGTGTTGACCATTTGAGGGGCATTTTCAATTTAGAGATACATATCCTTCAGTTAAAGGAAGTTTTCTTACATTAGTTTTTTGTAATTTCCTTTTCTCTGTGTTCTTTGTCCTCTTTTCATAACTATTAGTGAGGTGTTGGGCCTTCTGAATTGATCTTATGAGACATTTATGTTGTCTCATATTTTATATCCTGTTGACTTGCCATGTTTCTAGGAAATTTCCTCAACTTTACCTCTAACTCATATTTAACTTTTAATGTAAATATTAGATTTTAATGTCAAAGATTTCTTTTGGTTCTCTGAGTACCCATTTTTCTTAATATCTTACTTTTATCTCATGCATAAAAAATTTTATTCATATCTTTATGCATATTAATAGGCGTTTTTGATATATTGTTTCCTGAATTAAGTGTACATTCCCTGGCTTCCATTTTCTTCTTTTTTGGTAGTTATTATTTTTCACTGGAAACTTTTATTAAATAAATACCATTTGTATTAAAGAGGGAAGACTGATTTCTGGTATTAAGTAGCACTGTGCCATTGGTGCACTTGACATTCTCTTGGAAATCCTCAAGATCATAATGAAGAATGAGAAATGGAAACACAGACATCTTCCATGAATCTAACTGACATCTGAAACTTCAAAACGTAAGTTAAAATGAAAGAGTGCCAAAGCCCTGAAGTTCTATCAAGTGTTGGACAAATGTAGAAAGAAAATGCTTTTTGTTGAAGATTTTAGGAAAGAGTACCAGCACAAATTTCTTCCAAGTAGAAAGCATACCTATAGTATATCAACAATGTCTTATTTGTAATTACAGAATGAGGTTCACAAGCTGGTAAAAGGATACATTTTGCATAATACAATGTATCAGAAGCTTGAAAGAAAATAACTATTGTAGAATCACAGATAAAAAATTTAGTAGAAAGAAGTCTGCTTGTGAGGTATCTGACATCAGTCTTACCATTTCAACTGCCTCCCTGGGAGAGCCAGGAATGGGAAAAAGGAGGTAGGTAAAGAAAAGAATTCATCCCTGAATACAACAATGTGCCATTAAGATATATTGTTACCCTGAAATGCAGTCCTGTACTCAAACACTTACAGGAACTTCTCTTAAGTACTTGAGCCAATAAGAACTCATCTAATCAAAGAAGAGTATTAATAAAAAAAGGAATAAGAACAGAATCTACTTTTTAAATTTACCATTAAAAAAAAGAGAAATGAAAAAACAAAATTAGAGAGGAGAAACACCAAAAACTTGCAATGGAACAAGTCAAAATTGTGGCCCAAAAATATTGGTGTAAAGTTAAAAATCTCAATGAAACAATTACCTCTATAAATTGAGGCATTAGACAAAACTAAAAGTACTCAAAAAGGACACGATAAGAAAACATAAGGAGCTAAAATATAACCTGGTAGAGTAAAACAAAACAAAAAAGGAGATAAAATAGAAAATATTAAGTCAAAACTGGAAGAAGCTAAAAGGTAAATAAACACTGTGAGGGACAAAAAAGTAGTGAAAAGTAAACAAAATTAAATAGAAATGAACTTAAGTAGAAAGGATTAGAGAAAAATGGACAAAGGACACATGTAAGACAGATGAAAAATTTTGCACTATACAAAACTTGTGTCCCTGAACAGAATAAACCAAATAGCAAATCAAGAAACATACTAAAAGATATAATAGAAAACTTTCAATCTCAGTAATGATGATCTATATTACTTGAACCCACCTTTTCATTCAGGACAAAAAAAGATGTTGGATAAAACAGATGATCTTAAATATAGCTCAAAAGAGAATTAGTACACATTAGAATGTGATAGATCAGAAGAAAGTATCCAAAAGGAAACATAAGAAGAAAAAATATACAAACTAAAACAGATATAAAGCACACATGAGGTCTACCATAACTGTAGTTGGAATTTCAGAATGAAAGGAGTGAGACAATAGGGCAGGAGCAATATTTGAAGAGATACTATCTGAGAATACACACGTCCAAGAATTTCAACAAATTGGAAAAAATAATAAATAAATACATTCACACATAAGTTACGGTCTAAGTGAAAAAACACCAAAGACAAGGACAGAATTCTTTTTAAGATTTATTTATTTATTTTAGAGAGAAAGAGCATGCATGTGCAAATGGGGGGAGGGGCCAAGGGCAAGGGAGAGAAATCGGCAAGCAGATTCCCTGCTGAACACAGAGCCCAACTTCATGGGGCTTGATCCCAGAACCCTGAGATTATGACCTGACCCAAAATCAAGAGTTGGAGGCTCAACCAACTGAGCCACCCAGGTGCCCAAAAGACAAAATTCTTTATAGCAGACAACAGAGTAAAAATTACCTTCAGAGGAGTTAGCCTGACAGGGACTTTTTAAATGCAACCATAAATTCAGCAGATTATGTGCTGAAAGAAAGCAACTACCAAGTGAGAATTCCAGAGCCAATGAAAGACTGAGGTATTGGGGCGCCTGGGTGGCTCAGTCGTTAAGCATCTGCCTTCAGCTCAGGTCATGGTCCCAGGGTCCTGGGATCAAGCCCCATGTCAGGCTCCCTGTTCAGTAGGAAGCCTGCTTCTCCCTCTCCCACTCCCCCTGCTTGTGTTCCATCTCTTGTGGTCTCTCTCTCTGTCAAATAAATAAATAAAAATATTTTTTTAAAAAAGAGAGAGACTGAGGTATTACAAAAAAAAATAGACCATTTCCTTATACCACACACAAAAATAGACTCAAAATGGATAAAAGACCTAAATGTGACACAGGAATTCATCAAAATCCTAGAGGAGAACACAGGCAGCAACTTCTTCGACCTCAGCCGCAGCAATTTTTTCCTAGAAACATTGTGAAAGGCAAGGGAAGCAAGGGCAAAAATGAATTCTTGGGACTTCATCAAGATAAAAAGCTTTTGCACAGCAAAGGAAACAGTCAACAAAACCAAAAGACAACCGACAGAATGGGAGAAGATATTTGCAAATGACATATCAGATAAAGGGCTAGTATCCAAAATCTATAAAGAACTTATGTAACTCAACCCACAAAGAACAAATGATCCAATCAAGAAATGGGCAGAAGACAAGAACAGACATTTTTCCAAAGAAGACATCCAAATGGCCAACAGACACATGAAAAAGTGTTCAACATCACTTGGCATCAGGGAAATCCAAATCAAAACCTCAGTGACATACCACCTCACACCAGTCAGAATGGCTAAAATTAACAAGTCAGGAAATGACAGATGTTGGCAAGGATGAGCCTCCTACACTGTTGGTGGGAATGCAAACTGGTGCAGCCACTCTGGAAAACAGTATGGAGGTCCCTCAGAAAGTTGAAAATAGAGCTTCCCTATGACCCAGCAATTGCACTGCTGGGCATTTACCACAAAGATATAAATGTAGTGATCTGAAGGGGCACGTGCACCCCGATGTTTATAGCAGCAATGTTCACAATAGCCAAACTATGGAAAGAACCTAGATGTCCATCAACAGATGAATGGATAAAGATGTGGTATATGTATACAATGGAATATTATGCAGCCATCAGAAAAA
>NW_028064068.1:0-8216 GCF_054177405.1 Leptonychotes weddellii
TCTACTGTATTTGTTGAAAAAAAAATCTGCATACAAAGCTGTGTTGTTCAAGGGTCAACTGTATCTCTCTTTCTCCCTCTCCTACATACATAGATCTTTGCATGTATATATGTGTATATATATATACATGAATATGTGTGAAAAATACATAAATATTTTATATAAAATTTTGTATATACCATAGATTATGTGTATCTCTATATATTTAGTTCTATTTCATTCTTAGAACAACTTTATAACTCTCTGAGGCATTCCTATCTTCATTTAACGATGAGAAACTTGAGGCTTAGAGGCAGTAACTTTTCAGTGCAGAATAGTGAGTGGCTGGGATTTGGGCTTACGTACAACTCCAAAATCCATGCAATTCTGCCGTATGATACTGTCTCCAGTTCACAGCCTAAGTGTTGTCGCGAAAGAAATTTCCGCTATGAAAAGGAATGGGAGAAGATAGAACGGAGTCTACTCTGACACGTTTAGAAGGTTACAGCAGAATGATATTTTACTGGGATCTAACCGTTCGACACTGTCAGTGTGTGATATTTTTTAATTCATAGAAATGAAAGATAGATAGGACTTATGTTGTTTTACTTTAGGTTTTGCAGTTCTGAGACGGGATCTCACATGGCAGCCTTGTCTGTTCAGTCTTCATCCTCACGTACTCTCCACAGTCCCCCCCAGTTTCCAGCCTTTTCATGCTTGCAGATACTGTGTTTTTATGTGCACTCTCACAGAGATTTCACGGAAGTCTCTGAGCAAAACACTGCTGAAGAACACACACATTGGTGCTGGAAGTGTGTTCCCCAGCTGTGGAATATTTCACTCATCTGAAACAAAATTAACCTTTTTGTGGTAAGTGCAGCCAACTCTCATTCTGAAGTTGGAAGTGTGACTCCATGTGGAACAAAGGTTGCAAGTCCGCCTCTGTTCTTGCCTAGATTTTGATCTTTCTCCCTTCTGAATTTGTAAACAAAAACCTCCTCTCTAGGCCTGAAATTTTTTACAGTGAGTCTCCGGCCAAAAGAAAACGATTCTTCCAAAGTGTGGAGAAAAATTGGCCAGATTTGAGAATGATTTGGATTAAAAGTGGCAACTATGTGCCAAAATCATAAAGAACATACACATAGCCTCTGCTTATACTCATGTGTACATAAATTACTGATCCTGTGGCTGTGGATCAATTGTATAGAAAGAAGTAAGCCTCAGCTTCTCTCACACTTTGTATGAGATTCGTTGCTCTTTTTCTGGCAGCTGGGTTTTATACATAAGAATTTCCCTTCATGTTTTGCAATTTATCTACGGCATTTTGCATGTCAAAACACACCGCTATTTTGAAACCATTCCATATCATCATGAATAACAGTTCTTTGTTTCTTACACTGGATGTGTAAGCTCCTGTAATAGGATTCCATGAACTGATTGATCCTTTATTGAGGTAAAAAGTCAGAATGGTTTCAATTTTAACACAGTATTTTCACAAATAAGACTCCCCCCCGCTTTTCATTAGGAGGGGAAAAATAATAGTCTTTGAAAAAACCACTATCAAGATACCTGAAAACAAATTTTACAAAACAAAATAATCCTGTTGTTCTTTTGTGCTATATATATATATATATATATCTGTGTGTGTGTATATATATATGTATATACATAATATGCATATGTATATATATAATATGTGTGTATATATATATATTAAGATTTATTTATTTTAGAGAGAGAGAGTGGAGGTGGGGAGGGACAGAGGAAGAGAGAGTCTTAGGCAGACTCTGTGCT
This sequence comes from Leptonychotes weddellii, assembly GCF_054177405.1. NCBI lineage: Eukaryota > Metazoa > Chordata > Mammalia > Carnivora > Phocidae > Leptonychotes > Leptonychotes weddellii. The sequence goes on from NW_028064068.1 coordinate 1,774, forward strand.
GAGTGCGGAGCCCAATGTGGGGCCACGACCTGAGCCAAAGCCAAGAGTCTGATGCTTAATCAACTGAGCCACGCAGGTGCCCCTCTTTTGTGTTATATTTAATATAGTGCCTTGCAATTTACAGAAATCAGTTACAGTTATTAGCTCTTGTTTAACAGTTTGGATTAGGTAAAAAAATTTTGAGTATCTACTTTTTAGTAATCACTGAACTAGGCTCATGCAATCTTCACTATAATTGTGTGAGGCAGGCTGTATTATATCTTGTTCCAAGAAGAGGAAACTGAGGCCCAGAGAAGTCAAATTATATGACAAAGGCATACACAGCTCATCACTGTTAGAAACAGGGCTTGAAGATCTTTTTATTCCAAATTTGATACCTGTTTTGTGACATTTTGCCTCTATTCTACTACTAGACATAACTCCCTTAGAAATTAATGCCAATCTTAGCTACAGCCAAATTATTTAGTAACCCTGCCGAAAATAATCACTCCTGAGTAGATCTAAGAATTTCCCAAAATGAGCTATTTGAAAAATTTCCAAATTATTTCTAACTGCTATATATTGAGCAATAAAAGAAATTGCTTTCTTGTATTTTTCCCTTTTGTGTTTGTGTACCTGCTCACAAAAATCATCTCATACATAACGCACAGTAATAAACTACAGCTTGTAATGGCTGCAAAGCCTCGCCCATGTGGAAATAGAACTGGAAATCCATAACTAGTGATGTCCCTTTCAAATGCAATTCAAGTTTGACAAACATTAAGCAATTTGGGCAGGCACTTGCAACCAATGTTTCCTCTGAGTGCTTTTTAGGTGTCTCATCATCAGGCTATTATTTCAAAATGCTATGAAGAATTAATGATTTCCTGCAGGTAAATCACAGTGGATTAAAATGCCACACTGAAGTAACCATTGCCCATTTTCTTGGGGGAGAGGATAATGGGAGCTCCCTGTTAACATGCTGTTCTTTTAAAATGCTGGTTCTCTTGAAATTCTGTTTTCTTCGTGGCTTCTAAAACTGTTGTCATTTGATTGTAATTTCAAATAAAATTGGTATTTCCTCAACAAAGTAAGTACATTCACTTACAAAAACATGAATATAACTGATAGGTGGCTTTGTTTCCTTGGGTATCTGAAACAAAATAGTTTGAAGTTACCAAAGGATTAGAGATTTCCTTTACCAAGGAACATCCCACCTAACTAACTAAAGTGCCTTGTTCACGTTGACTAGTTTTATGCTTATTAAGAGGCATTCTTCAGAAGAATATAAACACATCTGGTTTTGGAATCTTCTTTTGCTATTTTGGACTACTTCAGAGATTGGGTTGCATACTTCTTATTTGATGAAATCAGGAGGCACATATTGTCTGGTTGTCTCTCTTTTATTGTGATGTTGCAGTTGATTCTATTACTGTTCAACAAATAATCTCCCTCTCCTTCTCATGCTTCCTTCTCATCATCCCTCATCAGAGGAATGTACCTCTCCACTCCACTGGTGTTGAGCTTAGCCATTTGACTTGCTTTAGCCTAAGGAATGTGAGTGAATATGACATTTACCCCATCTGTGCCAAAGCTCAAATATGCCTAGTCTTCTAGAACTTCTGCCTTCTGCCATGAACATCATGGGGCTGCTTCTTTCATCTTGGGTTTCAGATTGTAAAGGCTTAAGTAGACCTAAAACCAACTCACATTTTGGAGTTAAGCACAGCTTAATAACATCAGCTGACCCACAGACCCAATTGTTTCATAACCAAGAAATAAATATTTGTTGTATGCTACTGAGTTTTGAGATTATTTTTTGAACATTATTGTAGCAGAAGTTTAACGATATAGATATAATATTGATCAGTGGATTAAGCTTTTATGAGATTACTTCATCCTCTTTTAAATAGTTAAAAGCCTCTCAATGTTTTTGGCACCTATTGATGATTGTTGACTAGAGCCTTTATTTTATAATGGTTTGCAAAGTGGTGATATTCTGTCATTCTTTATCTATGTATTTCTCCCAGAAGAGTACCTAAAGAGGTACTCAGATGTTTTTAAAGGAAAGCCTGGGTAATTTTTTTGTGTGTTCTTTCACTTTACTTGCTATGTTTAAGAAAAATGAACTGGTTCTCTAACATCTTCCAAAGGATGGATTTTGTTCTATTTTGTAAATAGGATGTACATATGTATCCCATCATTATAAAAGATAAACACTATGTGATGTATTTTCACCAATTGCTGATGTTAATTTCTTTGGTGCTCCTCTTATGTACTCTTAAAATGTTATTTCTAATTAAACCCAATATTAATAAGTTTCTTAAACTATAGAGCTGGAGCCTTTCACTTTCATTTTTTGAGTGGAGCTACTTTTCCTTTCTCTAAAACCTAGAAATCACTACTAGGATTTATGGAAGAAGGAAAATTGCTGACAGTAAAATTCCTTAATGGACTGAGTCAAAGACAGGGGTCTTTGGCTGTTAGAAAATCCCCAGAGTAGATGTAGTATACTAGCAAACAGTTGGGAGAGATACCATCTAGGATTTAGAGACCTCACAATTCATGAAGTGTCATTGGTAGGGGATCCCTGACATAAAGATGGCATCCCAGTTAAGTGATCTTCAGTAAATGACAAATAAAGGATTAACTGCCTGGAGCATTAGTCCCACTAATTCAGTATTTATAGCTATTCAAGTTATTAGCTTTTTAATTAACACTGAAAGATCTGAAAGTACCTAATTGTATTCCATTCTAATTATATTAAATTATACACAAGAAAATTAAAATTCTGGTTTTCTAATATTGTCTTTAAGAATGTGCAAACAGAGTTGATGTTTTCTTAATAAATCTCTCTCAACTGTTATTATGTTTCTAAACAAAATAGAAAAAAATACAAGTTAATAGTGCTCATTTAAGTATGTTGCATCCAGTTGGGATTATAGAATTAAAACGGGATTTACACTAGGGTATTAGAGATATACCACGTCCATTTATTTAATTCACTGTAATAATAATCTGCTCATTGAATTATTTAAAACGTCTTTTTATAAAGAACTTTATGCATTCAGGTTTGAATGTGAGTAGATTAGATTGTTACATTTATTTCCTTTAAGACAAAATCAACTGGAAGAGCTATTTCAGAGCCTATAGAATAGAAATGAAATAAAGAAGAGCAAATACAAATTTGAGGAAAGAGTAAGAATTCTACTTTTGACTCCCTGATTGTTTACTTGGACTCAACTTTAATGATGTTGGTTTAGGAATCTTAAGGAGTGAAGCCTCTACCACTGAAAATTTTCAGTTCTTTTATTGTAATATCAAGAAAAATTCTTGTTTTAATGTTGTTTTTTTGTACTTTATTTTATACCTTAAGATAGACATGCTGTCTGTGCTTGACAATATAATCTCATGGATATTTGATAGAATGATCCAAATATTGGGTCAACGCTAGGGTGTAATAACCTGGGGCAGTTTTCTTTGTTGGAATAGCTTGTCAAGCCAAGAGGGTTTGGTTTGATATGTGTCTGTTCTAAAGAGATGTGGTGGGATGATATATACAGTGTTAAGATGTTGCCTGCTACACCCAGATTTTAAAATTTTTACTGTCCTCCCTCCCCATCTGAGATATGATATAGGAAGCCTGCATTTCTCCATGGCCAGCAAAAATAACAGTCACAAAATTAGAGAGAAAAAAATTCATGTTTTAAAATTCAGAATCTTCATGGTGATGAAAGACAGAACGACTTGGAAAGAATCACTGTTGAGGTAGCCATCCCAACCCTCTCTTCAGCTACTTCCACCTCTTATAAGTTGAAAAGGAATAGAGATAGAGACAGAAGTCTTACAATCCTATATGTTCTATAAAGAGGGCCCTATACCTCACCTTCCTCACCCAGTTAAGTATGTGAGGTACAAGGAGCTGTAACTTAATTACATCCCAAATCAGCAGCCTAACACAACTGACACATCCAATGTTCCATAGAATTATAATGGGACTACAGTTATTTAGGGGTTCAACTGGGCTGAAATATCCAAGATGGCTCACTCACATGATTCGGGTGCTGATGGACAGAGAGAAGACTGGGCTGAGCATAGCAAGGGCGCTGGGATCGCTAGGTGTCTCTCTCTCTCTTTCTCCAGGTAGTTTCTGGTCCTCTTCCTCTTCATGCCCCCACAGTATTTTTTCTCTAGCAGGTTAGCTGGGCTTCTAACTTGGCAACTCAAGGCTCCCAGGAGGACAAAGATAGAGCCTTCCAGTGCTTCTTAAGGCTTAGCCCCAAACGTTCACAGTGAAACTTTTGTTACAGTCCCTGCACAGATTTAGCTTTGAAGGGGACTTCCACAGGGGCATGGATTCCACAGGATATTAGGGGTCAAAATCTGAAAGGTGACTACCATGAGAGTGGAAAACCACTTTACATTTATAGATCTGAGAATAGAAATGCTATTGCCTGCTTTTACCTGGTTGCCTTTGAAGGTGGCAGTTCCTATACTTCTCCCAGAAATCTCACAGCCAGGGAATGACAATGTAGTTCCATTGATTTATGAGGTAAATGGACCTGAGAGAACGTCTGAGTTTGCCCTCAAAGGGAGTCAATGAACCAGGAGAGGTTTGCAGTCTTTTTTTTTTTTTTAAGATTTTATTTATTTGACACAGAAAGAGAGAGAAAGAGAGAGAGAGAGGGAGCACAAGTGGGGGGCAGGAGGGGGGGCAGGAGAGGGAGAAGCAGGCTCCCCGCTGAGCAGGGAGCTGGATGTGGGTCTCAATTCCAGGACCCTGGGATGATGGCCTGAGCTGAAGCCAGATGCTTAACCAACTGAGCCATCCAGGTACCCCTTGGCTTGCAGTCTTGGTGAAGGGATGCTGGGTGCTTTACCTGAGAAATAGGGATTTATACAGAGAAGTAACTTACTCCTTTGTAGAAAACTCATAGATTATAAATGCCTATGAAAAGCCACGTGTTCTGTCTCTTCTAGAACCAGAGTCATTCTTATCACTGACAGTTGAGAACCTGATGTGTTATAACTTGAGCTATCGGGTTGATTACAGTTTCTAGATAACATAATTTTTTTTTCCTATTTCAGCATGCTGAAAAAATGTAATCATTAAGACTGTTTTCCATCATTTTTCATTTATTCATCCAACAAATATTTATGGAGAAATGAGGCAGTTTTAGGAGACACAGCAGAGCAAACAGTTTACTAAAGACCTGCTTTCATTAGGCTTTTGTTCTGATGTAAGAGAAGAGACAGACAATACAAACAATAGAGGATATACTGTGTGTGATATGTAATATTAAGAAAATTATAGCAGAAAAGGTGTTACAGTGTGTGTGTGTGTGTGTGTGTGTGAAGGTGGAAGTAGGGGCAGTAGGGTGTGCCTTGCTGAGAATATGCCCTTATACATGTGCAGCAGGGAGGGAGCAGACCAGAAGGACATCTGGGGGGAGACCACACTAAGTAGAGGGAACACAACTGAAAGGTGAGAGTATGTCAAACTTGTCTGTAGAATCTCAAGACAGCTTTTAAGGCTAGACTAGAATGAAGAAGGAGGAAAAAAAAAAATAAAACAAAACAAAAACAGAAGAGGTTAAGTTAGGAGAGGTAGAGGAGACAATGGTTGGAAAGTAAATATTCTCAACTGTGCAAGAGAATTAAATCACATAAAAAATAATTTGAGTGACTTCTTCTTGTCAAGTGTTTCTACCATCACACAAAGCCGGTAGCATCAGAATGATGCATACAAAATAACTAAATTCATGACATGCAATGCTTGCCTTAGAACATCAGGGCTCAGTCCATTCAGAGGATACTTCAGTTCGTTTCCAAGAAAGATTGGCTTTCCAGGTCATGATAGGGTCTTGGATTTTGCTGCGAGTTCTAGGGAGAGAAGAGTGAGTGGGGTTATTTAATGTACATGTTTAAAGGATCAGTGTGGGTGTTTGGTAGGGTAGAAAACTTTCCCAAACTTCTAGTCATGTATTTTAATACATTCTATGGGAATAGAAGGACATCAGGTTTGCACCATCTAGATATTGACTATCTTTCAAAATTGTAAAGAAAATTTCATTGAATATGGTTCTGTGCATGGGAATAAATTTAAAGAAACAAAAATAACATTATAACTCATGATCTAAATAATTTGGGTGTATGTATAGAAGCCATAATGGGTTTTATATATTTTATTTTATTTACTAATTTCTATGGGAATAAGTGAGACTAAAGTTCTATATTTTAAAAGTGTTTTAGAATGTACTAGATCTCATTCATTTATTCATTCATTTGACCATGAATATTCACCGTGTTAATATACAGTATTGCATAAAACAGAAGTGACTCCTATAGGAAAGAGAAAAAGAGAGAGAAGAATAGGGGGTAAGAGTGGGGCGAGGGGGAGAGAGAGAGAAGGAAAAAAGGAGGTTGGAGGGGGAGAGAGAGAGAGAAAGGGAGAAATGGAGAGA
>NW_028064069.1:0-390 GCF_054177405.1 Leptonychotes weddellii
GGGTGGCTCAGTCGGATAAGCCTCTGATTCTTGGTTTTGGCTCAGGTCATGATCTTGGGGCATGGGATCTAACCCTTCTGGGCTCTGTGCTCTGAGCTCCTTGGGGAATCAGCCCAGGATTCTCCCTCCCCCTCTTCCCTCACTTCCCCTCCTCCTCCCCCTCCACTCTCCCTCTTCACCCTCCCTCCCTCACAAATGCATGTGCTTGCGCACACTCTCTCAGATAAATAATTAAAATCTTTTTTAAAAATATTGTCTTCTTAGGCAATCTTGTTTTTCAGTGGAAAAATCAGTTATTATAATATGTTGTATATTATTATATATATTGAAATATCAGGGATGCCTGGGTGGCTCAGTCGGTTGTGAAGCTTTGGCCTTCAGCTCAGGTCA
>NW_028064070.1:0-390 GCF_054177405.1 Leptonychotes weddellii
CAGTAACAGGATTGTAAAGAATCTTAGCTTTTTCAAAAGTAAGAAGATGTTGTTCTCTTAAATAATCAATGACTGGGGCACCTGGTTGGCTCAGATGCATACGACTCTTGATCTTGGGGTTGTGAGTTCGAGCCCATGTTGGGTGTGGAGATTACTTAAATAAATACATAAGTAAGCTTTAAATAATCAACGACATGAGAAAGGTAATATAAATTACAGAAAGTTATTCTAAGACACAGAATCTTTGCCTTCTAGGCAGATTATTCAGAAGGTAAAGAAAAACATTTACAACCTCTTGTTGAAAGTAGACCAATAATCCAGGGAAAAATTTGTCTTTTTAACAGACAGAAAAACAAATTCTGCTTTGCATCAGTATAGTATTTGATACTA
>NW_028064071.1:0-390 GCF_054177405.1 Leptonychotes weddellii
GCCAGCCTAGGGCACAGCTCCCGCCCTCCAGTGCCAGACCCGACCGAGGCCTCTCCCACCCAGGGAGGCTGGGGCCAGGCCGAGGGGAGATGGAGTCATGGGGTGGGGCAAGCTCAGCCACCTGCAGAGCCCCCTGGGCCACACCAGCCTCCCTCTCCAGAATGCAATCCCTAGTTCACACCTATAATGCGTTTGTTTTGGTGAAAGAAATCTGCTTCATGGACCATTTGGTGGGCACTGTATTAGCTTGTCAAGTGCATCACATGGGAAATGAAGCAGGTCCATGGGGATTTCACATGATGCTCAGCTCGGGTTTGGGGACTCAGCCCTGTGAATTCGGTGTCACGAAAGCTCTTTCAGTGCATGAAAATCGCTGCCATTTTTGCTTTA
>NW_028064072.1:0-390 GCF_054177405.1 Leptonychotes weddellii
TCATTTCTGTTTAGCACTGAATAATATTCCACTGTGTGGATGGACACAGTTTACTTCTCCATACACCTACTGAAGGACATTTTGGTTCCCTCCAAGTCTTAGGAATTGAGTTGAGCTGCTGTAAGCATTTCTGTGCAAGTTTTTGTGTGGCCATACGTTTTCAACTCCTTTGGGTAAATACCAAGGAGCATGATTGCTGGATCCTAAGTGTAAGTGTATGTTCTGTTTTGTGAGAAACAGCCAAACTGTCTTCCAAAGTGGCTGCGCCATTTTGCATTCCCACCAGCCATGAATGGGAGTTCCTGTTGCTGCATTAAGTGATTCCCAATGGGAGAAAATTTCTATGCATTTTATGCCTTCTGAGTAACCTTGGTCTCTTTTTAAAGAACA
>NW_028064073.1:0-390 GCF_054177405.1 Leptonychotes weddellii
CTATTTGAAGTTAAAAGGAATGCCTCCTGAGGACTGGGTGTTAGCAGGAGCTAAGACACAAAGGATGTGGGTAAACCACCTGCGTGAGAGAAGAGGAATGGGTAGCCTGATAGCATGAGACTGGAGGACTAAGGGCGGTGAACTCACCAGTGAGAAATCCCCTGTGGTTGGGTGGCCAGAGAAAGTTTAAGAAAAAGGATGTCTGGTATTTCATTGGAAGTTTTTGTTGACTCTTGGCTCTTGTCTTCCTCCCTAACCATGCACAAGATGCTGTGTGTGGGCACACAAGTGTAAATTAAAGGAAGGGCTACATTTCATGCTTGAATTGATACTACAGTATGTGTTGGATGGCAAAATAATTCATAAACTGAAACGATTGAACATGTACAA
>NW_028064074.1:0-390 GCF_054177405.1 Leptonychotes weddellii
AAATACCTCTTCTGTGTGATGTATTTTGTAGTAAACATATGGCCAAAAAAAGAAAGAAAGAAAGAAACTATGGAACGTTACACAGCTTTTAAAGAGTGAAACGGGTATCTGTACTGATACGGGAAGATCTCTAAGACACACTGACAAGTCAAAATGGCATGGAGCAGAGAGAGTGTAGGAGGAAAAAAAAGAATAGATTTATGTTTTATTTATTTATTTTTTAAGATTTTATTTATTTAGGGGTGCCTGGGTGGCTCAGTTGTTAGGCATCTGCCTTCTGCTCAGGTCGTGATCCCGGGGTCCTGGGATCGAGTCCCGTATCGGGCTCCCTGCTCGGTGGGGAGCCTGCTTCTCCCTCTGTCTGCTGCTCCCCCTGCTTGTGTTCTTGCT
>NW_028064075.1:0-390 GCF_054177405.1 Leptonychotes weddellii
AGGACCATTCCCGCGTTCCCCAGCAAAGTGAGTAGGTAGAAGCTCAAAAACACCAGGAAGAGAGGAAGTGCCCGTTCAGGACAGTCGGTGAAGGCGATAAGGAGGAATTCACTCATCAGGGTGACGTTCTTCTCTGCCATGAGGTGCCTCACAGGGCTAGGATGAAAAGCCAGGTCGGAAGCTATAAATAGGACTGACCTGTATGTCTAGTTTATGTTTATTGGACCAGTACTCTGGACGACTTCAGAGATGACTGGTCTTAGCTCCTACCTTCAAGGGAGCTCTGAGAGATAGAAGCATCGTATATGTCAAGAAAGCCATACAGGTGGACATTTCCGAATAGAATTGCACATTCTCCTTAGTCAGCTATGGGAGCCCCTGTGAGCCAAA
>NW_028064076.1:0-390 GCF_054177405.1 Leptonychotes weddellii
ACCTCTTCAAAGACCCTATCTGCAAATATAGTCACATTCTGAGGTTCTGGGGGTCAGGGCCTCCACATATAAATTGGGAGGGTACACAATTCAGCCCGTAATAATAGTGTTGTTTACATCTTCTATACCATTTCAGGTTTTTTGTCTAGTTATTCTATCAAAGATTGACACTGTGTTGTTTAAAACGCAACTTTGGGGGTGCCTGGGTGGCTCAGTTGGTTAAGCGACTGCCTTCGGCTCAGGTCATGATCCTGGAGTCCCGGGATCGAGTCCTGCATCGGGCTCCCTGCTCGGCAGGGAGTCTGCTTCTCCCTCTGAACCCTCCTCCCTCTCATGCTCTCTCTCTCAAATAAATAAATAAAATCTTTAAAAAAAAAAAACAAAACGCAA
>NW_028064077.1:0-390 GCF_054177405.1 Leptonychotes weddellii
GAGGCACAAACGTTCCCCAAAGATCATGCAATCGGGAAGGAATGAAATCAAAATCCAAAGCCTCTCTTCTTTATCCAGGGAATGAAGTCAGAGAAAATGACTAACAGGCATGTGGAATGGCCTTTATATGTCCGAGTATCAAATAAAAATAGCAAATATTTCTACAAATGAGAGATCTTAGGAAGGAAATCCTAGAGCAAGGGACCAATATTCCACTGATTTATTTATCACATAGTTTTAAGCTTAGAAAATACTCCCCCACACACACACCCACTTCCCCACTCACACACACTGTGCACTGTTACCATTGTTCATTCAGACTAAGGAACTTTGAGCTCTGTCGGGCGGAAGGCATTTTCAATTTCAATGGTGGGTGTAATGAAATGTCCC
>NW_028064078.1:0-390 GCF_054177405.1 Leptonychotes weddellii
GCTGACCAGCTTCCCTGAGACCTGGACCTACCTGTACGATAGGAGAGGAGCATGAGGAAGACAGGCGTCCAGGCCATGGTGACACAGACACAGGACCCCACAGTGGGCCAGGCTGCCCGAGGCCTCCTTTTCTCCTCCACCCTCTGCCACAGGAGGGGCTCTCCATGCAAACGCGGTCCACCCACTGACTGCCCAGCCCTTCCCTGAGCCCTGGTGCTGGGGCTCAGCTCACAGACAGAGGGAGGAGGATGGGGGTGGCTTCAGCCCTGGGGAGAGCCCTGGGAGGATGCACCTGCTGAGACCACACACGGGTCCCTGCTCAGGGTACTCTGCCAGGCAAGAGGGGACACAGCTGCTGAGTCCCCATCAGAGAGCACAGGGCCAGTCCCC
>NW_028064079.1:0-8213 GCF_054177405.1 Leptonychotes weddellii
AAATAATACATTATATGTTAAAAAAAAAAGATAGTAGGAAGGGAAAAAAGAAGGGGGGAAATTGGAGAGGGAGACAAACCATGAGAGTCTATGAACTCTGAGAAACACTAGTGTCTTTTAAATAATAAAAAGTTGATTGCAAAATTCAAGAAAGGGATTTTTTAAAAATATAAATTCACCAAAAGCATTATTGTATAGATTTGGCCTTTTATATTGTCTAACATAACTTAATAGGCAATTTGGTTGTTATTTAACATGTATTATCGAGTAACTACTACATGAGAAAAAAAAATTTTTTCCAAATTACTTCTTTTTAAACTCAGCCTACAATACAACTCTGACTTCTAGTTGATCTTGCAAAGGATCCAACTGCTCACATCACACTGTCTTGAAAGAGGAGGAAACACAAAAGGCTTTAAGTGTTGGACCTTTAGCAGTGGTCAGGGCAGTCACTAAACTCCTTTTCCTTTTTAATAAGATATCTCAATAGAACTTTTAAATGTGTGACTGACCCAAAGCCATTTCCCATGTCACCTTAATTCTTGCTCATAAACACAGTTGTGAGCAGGAATTCACAGTGTATGTCACTGACTTGTGACAAATGAAATGTAACAACTTCTCCCTCAAGAAGTGAATTTAAGCCAGACTTACGAACATTTTCAAAACCTAGGTTTTGGGATCTAGGAATTGGTTTTTAAAAATAATAGTAACTCTATCTCTTATTATGGTAACCCCAACTCTTATGTCTGAATCCTAGGTAATGGCAAGTCAGTTATTTTCAAACTATAAATTGAATCGTCTCTCCTCATGCTCCCATTCAACTTAACAAAAAATAATACCAAGGAGTTAATGTCCTTAAATATCTTTTATGAAGAAATATTATAGAAGAATCTTAAAGCAAAAGCATCTTTTTCTCTTTTTTTTTTTTTTAAAGATTTTATTTATTTATTTGAGAGAGAGAGAATGAGAGACAGAGAGCATGAGAGGGAGGAGGGTCAGAGGGAGAAGCAGACTCCCTGCCAAGCAGGGAGCGCGATGCGGGACTCGATCCCAGGACTCCAGGATCATGACCTGAGCCGAAGGCAGTTGCTTAACCAACTGAGCCACCCAGGCGCCCAGCATCTTTTTTTCTAGATGGCTAGTTTTGTTTTGTTTTGTTTTGTTTTCTGAGATAGAAGACACTGGGGCAATAAAATACTTCTTAAAAAACACACTACAAATCATCAACTTTGTGAGGTGAAAGAAAGAAAGGAGAAAACTCCTTTCCTGTAGTTTTGCCAAATGACTTTCTTTTTCTTGTGCTCTTCTTGTCTTGTCCAACCTTTTTATTTTCATATGACAAAATTGAGGTTCAGAACCAGAGCACTAGCCTTTTCTCTGGGCTTCTGAACAAGCATTTCTTGCATTGTATTATGCCTCCCATGGAATTATTGCCCAATTGTGTTTTGATTTATAGCATTTTGAGTCCTAGCACTCTTATTACAATATGACTAAATGCATTATGAGAAGAGATCTTTCCCACTTGGTCCATTTGCATAGAAGTGATAATAAAAGCTCAAGAAATAAAAGTGATTACTAAAAGAGAACAGCTCTAGAAGCAAAAACCTTGGACAGTTCTTAGGGGAACACTTATATTAAGGGGCAGAAGAGAACAAAGAACCTGTGGATGAGAGGGAAAATGTCTATAGAGTTTATGAAGAGAATCAATGACATATACATATTGGAGGTTAGAAGTCAGATTGGAAGATAGGCATGGCCAAGAAGCAGAAATAAGAATAACAAGTATAAAGAAGTTTGGAGAGGAAAGAAAGAAAAAGAAGGGGAGAAGAAAGGGGAGACCCAAGAGTAGTTAAAGAAGTAGTTCTAAGAAAACATTTAAAAATACAAAGGACTTGTTTATCTATGTATTAAAAACAGATTGCAAATATAAAATTACAAGAGAAAAAGCAGATTAATGAGGAAATGAGGTCCTAGAGAAGGAAGGAGGAAATGAACCTGACACCCTAGAAGAGGGATGGCCACTTCTATGGGACAGGCAGGCAGAAGATGGAATGTGAAGAAGCTCTCACTTAAAGAGCCTGGGTCTCAGTAAATTACTAGACAAGGACATCTGTCAAGAGGAGAAGATAACTGGGATGGCAAACATTTGAAACAATCTTCACTAGGTTTTTGAGAGCAGTTGCTCCTGCTTAAGCTAGACAGCTCTAAGAGTCCCACATATGTGCTAGTAGGCCTGAGAGAGATAAAGGAGGGAGTGAGGAGATCTGATGTTTGCAGAGACAAAGCTAAGGAAATGAGAAACGGTCTGCATCCCAGCACTTTATACACCCATTTATTGGAATCAGGATGTCAAGAATGTGACTTTGCCAAAATTATGATGGTCTCAGGACCCTTAAGAAAACGTCACTGCCTTGTTGCACTCATGCACATCCTTGGCAGTGCAGTGAAGAAAATGAATACAAGCAGGTAGAAAAATAAGGAGAGGCTCCAATCCAGATCTTATCCCTCCCCTACTTTGGTGCTTTCATGTCTGGATCAGTGAGACAGCGAACGCACGGTTTATAAATTGATTTTTATCCCCTCTCTGGCATTACTGCATTTATGCAGTTTTAAAGAAAAGACAGGCTGAATGTACACAAAACCAGCAGTTTCCCTCCTTAATGGGAATAGCAGTCATGTAGCTTAAAGGGAGATTCAACAGAACTTGAGATGTAAAACATCACAGTCGCTTTCTGCTTAGACCTTGGCTCTGTAGATGGTATGTTTAAGAGAATATTCCTGCCTCTCTTATGCTTGACTCAGTTCCTACTCTCAAAGGACTGAATTTGGGGATCTGTGTATAAAGGATATGCCATAACAATAAATCACAAGCAGCTCCACTAATATGTCTGCTGACTTCATCTTACCTTTGGATATGTTCTGACCTTATTGGCCCTGCCTTCTCTCCAGTACTATTGACATTGTTAGCTCCCCAGTCTCCCAGGCTCTTGTGGAGGCCACTTTTCCTCTGTCCTTCCCTCGAATCTTGCTGCTGTCTAGGTTTCTGTCTTTGCCTTTCCCTCCCTCTCCTCAGAGGGCCTCATTTATTCCCACAGTTTTTGTTATATTCTTTATGGCAATGGCTTTAAAGCTCTAGCTCAACACAGCTTTCTTTCCTGAACTCCAGACACATTTATCTAAACTCACATTTGGTCAGACCCATGGGCCCATTAAAACAATATGTCAGAAATTGAGCCTATCATCTTTCCAATCCATATTCCCAGACCTGCTCTTCCCAAAGTGTTTAATTCGACAAATGGCAGCACATCCACTCAGGTTTCCAAACAAGGAGCCATCTCAAGTCTTCCTTGTCCTTCACAGCCCATATCTAGTCAATCATATGATCCCTCAGGCCCACCTCCTGACCAAGGAGCTGTCCCCTCACACTCTCCTCTACTCCCACAGCCACTGCCTCTGGAAGGCCCTGCCACCTGCTTGCCTTACCGCCACGGTTTCCTAACTGCTCTTCCTGTGCCACTTTCAACTGCAAAGACACAAGAGTGATCTTCCAACAGCACAAAGCTAGCCATGTCAGTCCCCTTCAGTGCCCTATGCTGAATTACAACGCACCCAGGATTTGTTTTAATCAGGAATGGTGAGGCCAACAGATCTGGAGACAACTGCTATTGAAAAGACAGTTTGTTGTTCAATTCCTAAGAGAGGGGATCATGCCACACCATACAGGACCACACAGGAAGCACCAGGGTTGGTCAAAAGCTGGAAGGGGGTGAGAAGAAAGCATAGGACAGAGCCTTTACTGGGGTTTCACAGGAAAGAATGAGTGAGAAAGGGTAGGTACATTAAGTAAGCTTATGACTAGCTAGTTTGAATAATTTGGCAGGCTCTGAGCTATAGGGGTGGTCCCTAGTTGTCTGGTACCTGGCCCTGTGGTGATTCAGGGTGGGGAGAACATTGACTTGGTATCTGAGAGCTTGATAAAAGAGATGGTTGGGATATTGTTGGTTGGTTTACAAATCAAAATTGTGCTTGTTGTTTGCTATCTCTAGGAGTTAGCTAACCCTGGGAGGGGCAGTCCCTCCTGGGGTCCACAAGGCCCCCAAGATATCAAAGCATCATAAAATATAGAAAATAAAAAAACATTATTAATACACACACCCTCACATATGCAGAGACACACAGATACACAGATATACTTGCACTTCCAAACACTCCAGTCCATAGGTAACAGGAAATAATGGAAGGATTTTTTTTTTAAAGATTTTATTTATTTATTTGACAGAGAGAGACACAGCGAGAGAGGGAACACAAGCAGGGGGAGTGGGAGAGGGAGAAGCAGGCTTCCCGCCGAGCAAGGAGCCCGATGCGGGGCTCAATCCCAGGACCCCGGGATCATGACCTGAGCCGAAGGCAGACGCTTAACCGACTGAGCCACCCAGATGCCCCATAATGGAAGGATTTTAAGCAAGAGAATGGCATGATTGGATTTGCTATTTTTTGGAATACAGTCAGACTTCTGCTAAGATTTCCAATCTCATCTATTTATCATTTCCTCTTTCCATTATGTTTTCTGTACATTGCCCTAAATATGCTCTGCTCTCTCTTGCCTATGGGACTTGGCACATACAGTTGTTCCCTTTGCCTGAAAATGTCCCTTCCATCCGTCTTCCCCTGGTTAATGCCAGAGCTTCCTTCTAGACCAGCTCAGATATCACCTCTCCCTGAAAACCTCTCCTACCCACGGGCCTGCACTAGTTACCCTGTATGTGCTCCCACATCACCCAGCACAGCCTGAACTGCAGTGACCTCATGCTTGTCTCTCTACTAAACTTGACTGGAACCTCCTGGGCAGGCATGCAATGTGCCTACGCACACTATCTCTGAAGCTCCAGGGCCTGGTCCAGACCATAGCAAGCACCCTATAAATGTTTGTTGGAATTTATAATGAGCAAATGATTTACTAGGGAAATACTGTTACAATTAAAACTGAAGACATCACATCAGAGAGGGATCTTTCCTATGAAGGCTTTTATTTGATCCCCAGTAAGATCTGAGTACCCTATTTCAGAGGTCTTCCCTGTCTGTACCTCCATGGGAGCTTTGACCACATCACATATCACATGGTTCCATCATAGTTTATTTCTCTGAGAAACCATATTTCTTAGATGGTAGAAGAGTCTTGCTGCTTTGTTTTTGAACCTCTAATAGTGCTGGGCACATAGCACAATTTCAATAACTATTCAGTTTAAAATTGAAAAATAAATAAGCTATGGATACTATTCCAAAAACTATCTTATAATACTCCAAAGAAAAATAGTATTTTAACCAAACAATTCTTATAAACATAAATCAGCCTTCCTAATTCAAAGCCCCCACTTCCACTTTCCATTACCAAAACAATACACATCCCATAAGAAACAACCAAAGACATTAACAATAGAGGAATAGAAGTTATCATTTATGTTTGTTGTTTTCAGAGTCTTATCTTCTCCTTTCATATGCCAACTAATTAAGGCTATAAAATGACTAATGTCCCCAATTGTTTAGATGTCCCAATATGCCATCATATTTTAATCTCTATGTACTTTCTCAATTTTCAACACCCACACTTTAAAAATCTTAAATTACATAGATGTTCCAAACCAGAGGAGGAAACTGGTTTTGTATTAGGAGGGCTATAAAGTATTATTGACAAGAAAACTGGAAAAAAAAAAAACACAGGAAAACATTATGAACCATGATTTAAGCACCAAACTTACATACTTTGGGAAAGAATGTCAATCCCAGTTAGGACAAGAGAAAGAGGAAAGCAAGAAGATTCTAAAATTTAACCCAAATCTGCCTGAATGTCAGATCTCTGTATGGTTAGTATTGAGTTTTTGTAATATGAATACATTAAAAATATTTTGCTTGTGACAGTGGCAACTAAGAATTATATCCCAATAAAAAATAATAAGAGATAAGACAGGTAAATATCTAAATTGGGGATCAAATGAATGACTCTTTCAAGTTCCAGGATTTAAAATTTCTTTAGTTAGATAAAACCATAGGCAAGGCCTTGGCCATTAGCCCAACCCAGGGCCAAGATGACAATGAGATATATATATATATATATATATAGCTTGTAAACTGGAATACTTCTTGGCTGACCTTTCATATTGCTAAAAGATGTGCTTTCTCCACAATGGCTGTCACTAAATCTCTCTTGACTTACCATCTCTGACATCATGGAGTTCCTCAGAGTGTTTGTCTTCCCTTTGCTTCTGGTTTATCTTCTTTGCTCTAAGCTCTCTTAAATATCCTCAAGCCCTCCACATCTTCTTACTGACCAATGTGGCTGTGTCTGCGTAACAAATTAAACCATAAGGCAAGACAACCCCTTGCTCTTTGGAACATACTTCTCTTCAGTTTGACATTTACATATGAATAACAAAAATAGCTCTTAAGTTGGGGCCCTAGGAAAACTGGGAAAAGGTGAGAATCTCTTTTTACGCTAGAATTTTAGTGGTTGTTTTGACAACAGTTATTTATTATGCACCTCTTGTGCACTATTAACTGCAAGATGGAGGGACAGTTTCAGTGAAATAGGATGGCATGTAGTAAATTTATTTTTCTAAATAAGTAGAGGGGCCAGTGGATGAGGAAGCACACAGGAGGTAAATGTAGGCCTCCCCAGAGGGATCCAGGAAGGCTTTCTGGAGAAGAGCATGACTCATTGGAGTATTACAGAGGAATTTGGATTAGTCAGGTAGAGTGGAATGGGGGTGGGTTCCAAGCAGTGTAGGCAGCAGAATGTGCAAAGGGAGGGAAGCCTCAAATCATCTATCCCAGGTAGAAGACACCTGCTCTCCTACTCATTTTTCCAGCCCTGAAACAAAAGAAAGCCACATTGAGTATAATCTAATCTCTTTGCTTACCATATTTTTTAATAAAGATGAGACCAAGTTAATGTTAATATAGAACTCTTATCTGGGCCAGTTATTTAGCTAGATAGGTAACTATACACATTTTATTCAATTGTCAAAACAAAAATTGAGACAAGCATTATAATAGACATTTTCCAGATGAATATACTAAGGTTCAGGGAGGTTAGTGGGTTGTCTATAGTAATGCACCTGTGAGTGACAGTCTGGATTCAATCCGAGGGTTAGAGCCTGTGTTTGTTCTCCTGCGTCAGGTGGCTTGCACGCTAAACATAGGAGCAGCTGAGAGGAAGCAGTAATCTTGCAGGGAGCAGAAACCAAAATAAAATTCCTAAGCACCATGAAGAAGTTAACATAACCCTGGATCACTGTTAGTGTCTCTCTCCTTCCTGGTGCTCTCTCCACCTCACAGGATTCTGAAATGTCACATGTTCAACTGCCAAAGGGCACAACGTGGGGTCCTCCTCCCCAATTTGCTGTGACATAAGGGGGGCTCAGTTCTAAACACTAGACCTGATATTATATAATAGAGAATACCCGCCTTGAGCTTACACATGTCTCATCTGATGGAATTTTCACCACTGTGCTGTGAAGTTGACAGAGGGGGCATTGATTATCACCAATTTAAAAATAGAGAACTTGTTGCCCAGAGAGACTGGATGCTTTGCTGGAGTCACATAACACAGGGAACACATGGGACTGGGGGGGGGCAGACGGAAATAGGATGAATGAAGTCATTCCTGAGAAGTCAAAATTTCAGCTTCTCGTGTGCTGGCAGAGCAGAGCAGCTGAGGAAAAGAAAGGAAACAGAGCAGCTGCTCTCACCAAATCCTGAACATTTAGGGTAGGAAAGAACCCGAGGCCTCCCCTGGTGTAACAGCCAGACAACTGTGGGGGCCTAGAGGCCAGCAGGAGACACACAGCCTATAACATGTCTGCTAGCAAAGAGGGCCAAGGGGAGTGCTGGGGACACCGGCCCAGCACTGATGGGATGGGGTTTACAGCGCCTTTAGGAAGGCCTCTCCCCATGGGGAGGGAGGATTGCCACCAGGGCACAGATCCGTGTTTCAGGTTGGATGCTGAGATGGGCTGGACGTCAAGCAATAGCACAGTTCTCCTGTGTTCTCGCCCAGAGTGCAAACAAATGGTTCAGATTTGTCTCTACAAATAAAGACTCCTTCCCCTCGTTTTTGGGTACATTTAGTCAAAAGATTATAAGAATTATTACCAAGGAAAGAAGATATCTTGGCTCTAAGGGCGGACAAGTTTGCTTTATTTATTTATTTATTTTTT
>NW_028064080.1:0-390 GCF_054177405.1 Leptonychotes weddellii
GGAGTGCTATGGTGAGCACTGTGAATTGTGTAAGACTGTTGAATCACAAACCTGTACCTGTGAAACAAATAATACATTATATGTTAAAAAAGAAGAAGATAGTAGGAAGGGAAAAATGAAGGGGGGGAAATCGGAAGGGGAGACGAACCATGAGAGACTATGAACTCTGAGAAACAAACTGAGGGTTCTAGAGGGGAGGGGGTGGGGGGATGGGTTAGCTTGGTAACGGGTATTAAAGAGGGCACATACTGCATGGAGCACTGGGTGTTATATGCAAACAGTGAATCATGGAGCACTGCATCAAAAAGTAATGGTGTAATGTATGGTGATTAATATAACAAAATAAAAAAAATGTTAAAAAAATTAAAAAAATAAATCTAGCAAAAAAAA
>NW_028064081.1:0-390 GCF_054177405.1 Leptonychotes weddellii
AGAGACGATGGACTCTGAAAAACAAACAGGGTTCTAGAGGGGAGGGGGGTGGGAGGATGGGTTAGCCTGGTGGTGGGTATTGAGGAGGGCACATTCTGCATGGAGCACTGGGTGTTATGCACAAACAATGAATCATGGAACACTTCATCTAAAACTAATGATGTAATGTATGGGGATTAACATAAGAATTAAAAAAAATAAATAAAAAAAAAAAAAGAAGAAAAGCACGTTGGGAAGTTTTAGGTTCCTGCAAGACAAGGTGAACACAAAATCAGTCTTATAATGCTCCCTCCACCCCCGCAAGACAAAAAGAAAAAATACCCTAAATACCTGGCCCTCAGAGTATTTGTTAATTTCCTTTTAAACTAGGAATCTTGTAAAATATCCCAA
>NW_028064082.1:0-390 GCF_054177405.1 Leptonychotes weddellii
AGGAGGGAGGTCCAGTCAGAAGAAATACTGTGAGATTAATGGAAGGTCTGGAGCTTTTTCTTGCCCATATTTTGCAAGAGGAAACTACATTATCCTTACACATTTAAGGGAAGTTTACACAGGAGTTTAAGAAACAATATCTTAATGAATGTCTCTTTGCTTTGGAAAATTCGGAATAATTGACCCGTAAAGTCAAGCTCGAGGGATGAGCTAGGGAGTTTGTCCAGTTCACTTAAGATTTTGCTGAGTGTGTACTGTGCTGCAGGCATCAGGGACTGGGGGCACAGAGATAAAAAGAGACACAGTTTCTTGTCTTGAATTGCTTATTGTAGAACAAGCTTTTAAAAAGCTCATCCTAATTCTTAATCGCAGGAAACAAACTGAGTGTTG
>NW_028064083.1:0-390 GCF_054177405.1 Leptonychotes weddellii
GCCAGCCTAGGGCACAGCTCCCGCCCTCCAGTGCCAGACCCGACCGAGGCCTCTCCCACCCAGGGAGGCTGGGGCCAGGCCGAGGGGAGATGGAGTCATGGGGTGGGGCAAGCTCAGCCACCTGCAGAGCCCCCTGGGCCACACCAGCCTCCTTCTCCAGAATGCAATCCCTAGTTCACACCTATAATGCATTTGTTTTGGTGAAAGAAATCTGCTTCATGGACCATTTGGTGGGCACTGTATTAGCTTGTCAAGTGCATCACATGGGAAATGAAGCAGGTCCATGGGGATTTCACATGATGCTCAGCTCGGGTTTGGGGACTCAGCCCTGTGAATTCGGTGTCACGAAAGCTCTTTCAGTGCATGAAAATCGCTGCCATTTTTGCTTTA
>NW_028064084.1:0-390 GCF_054177405.1 Leptonychotes weddellii
AAAAAAAAAAATTCGAATTAAATATTTTAATTATAGGAACAAAACAAAAATAGTTTTAACTATAGTCTGTTCTACTATAATGTCTGTTTTGAAAATGTGAATCTGTTCCAACAGGATGGATCTATTTGGGGCCAATTAGGGTGTAATGTAGAGATGGGTTTGGATATATGAGATTTTGACCTAAGGAAATGTTGGGTGAATGCAGGAAAATACACCCAGCTGAATCAGGCACATAGGAACACACAGACTGCATGGTGTGTGTGCCTGGGCATACCTCAGATATCTACCAGCTAACTCAGTTAACCAGTGTCATGAGCCACATCCATCCTCATTGGGGGATATAATAATCTAATTACAGAAAGCCCTCCTTTCATAATAACTCACAGGTTA
>NW_028064085.1:0-390 GCF_054177405.1 Leptonychotes weddellii
GTGAATATGGATAGAGAGGAAAGACGGTCTAAGAATTGAGAGGTAATTGAGAAAGAAGGGGAACCTGTGAAACAGATTGGTAACAGATGGGAAGGAAGGGAGAAAACCGTAAGTGCATGGGACCCCAGAACTAAATAGAATTTATAAGAGAAGGGAGTGATAAGCTGTGTAAAACTCTGATGACAGGTCAAATAAAAATAAGGAGTCAGGATATATCTTTGGACTTAACATGTGGAGATTACTTGTATATTTTAGTAACGGTAGTTTCAGTGGGGTAGTGGGAAGAGTTTGAATGGAGTGGGTTTGAAAGAATGGGAGGAAAGAGCCTGATAGGCAAAGGTATTTTTTAGATGTTTTGTTATACAAGGTAATAAAGAACCAGGATGATAA
>NW_028064086.1:0-390 GCF_054177405.1 Leptonychotes weddellii
AGAGGGAGGGATGGGGGAGGAGGCAGGCACGTGCGGTGGTGGCAGGAGTAGCCCACCTCTGATTTCAGCCATAGCTGAGCCGCTCAGGTCCGTGTGAACCCATCCAAAGCAAACCCACCTCAAGAAGCACTATGTTTCTGGGCGCCTGGGTGGCTCAGTTGGTTAAGCGACTGCCTTCGGCTCAGGTCATGATCCTGGAATCCCTGGATCGAGTCCCGCATCGGGCTCCCTGCTCAGCAGGGAGTCTGCTTCTCCCTCTGACCCTCCCCCCTCTCATGTGCTCTCTCTCATTCTCTCTCTCTCAAATAAATAAATAAAATCTTTAAAAAAAGAAGCACTATGTTTCTCTCCAGTTTTCTGCTCTGGAGACTTCTCCAAGAAGAAGGTACT
>NW_028064087.1:0-390 GCF_054177405.1 Leptonychotes weddellii
ACAAGAAGATAGCATCCATGTGCTAAAACTCCTAGCCAAAAAAAGGATATAACATCTCTAAGGAAATATTACAATCTGTTCATACTCAAGTTCAATATTTAGGACTTCTAATCTCAGAACAAGGACTGCATTTGGATCTAGACAGTTTTCATGGCATCCTGAAATTCCCAAAGCCCCAAACCAAATGTCAACTGTGAGGGTTTCTTGAATTGGCAGACTATTATTGCAACTGTATCCTAAAATTCTCCTTATGACCCCACCTTTATATACCTTGTTAAAACTATTAAACCTGACCCTATCATCTAGGAAGATCCAGATGACATGACTTTTCAATGTTACAAGAAGGTTTAATAAGGCCCCTTGCCCTTGAACATCCAAATTATCAGTTCC
>NW_028064088.1:0-390 GCF_054177405.1 Leptonychotes weddellii
CCGACAGGTCCATGAGAAAATGCTCAACATCACTCATCATCAGGGATATGCAATCAAAACCACAGTAGGATGATGTCACCACACATCTGTCAGACTGGCTAGATTCAAAAAGATAAGAAATAACAAGCGTTGGCGAGGATGTTGGAGCAAAGGGAACCCTCGTGCACTGTTGGTGGGAATACAGACTAGTGCATTCACTATGTTCCTCTGTGGACCACATGGAAAAGCCACTATGGAGAGTCCTCAAAATAGAAAAAAGTATGATACGTATGATCCAGAAATTTCACTTCTGGATATTTATGTGAAGAAAACAAAAGCACTAACTTGAAAAGGTATCTGCACTCCTATGTTCATTGCATCATTATTTGTAATAGCCAAGGTGTGGAAACA
>NW_028064089.1:0-390 GCF_054177405.1 Leptonychotes weddellii
GATGATGGTGGTGATGATGGTGATGATGGTGGTGATGATGATGGTGATGATGATGGTGGTGATGGTGGTGATGGTGATGATGAAGATGATGGTGGTGATGATGGTGATGATGGTGGTGATGGTGATGGTGGTGATGATGGTGATGATGGTGGTGATGATGGTGGTGATGATGGTGATGATGGTGGTGATGATGATGGTGGTGATGATGGTGATGATGGTGGTGATGATGGTGGTGATGATGGTGATGATGGTGGTGATGATGATGGTGATGATGATGGTGATGGTGATGGTGGTGATGGTGATCCTCTCCAGTGTGCACATGCCTGTGTGCTCATACTTCAGTGTCTATGTCCTTGTTTGTGTGTCCCTGTGTGCACAGCTCCGTTGCAC
>NW_028064090.1:0-8213 GCF_054177405.1 Leptonychotes weddellii
CGCTGCATCCCCCTCCCCCGGTGCCAGAGGCTAGGCTAGGGCTCCCGCTCAGGAAGGGGACGGTGAAAGCTGCTGTGAATCTCAGGACCTGACTGAAATTTTAACCACACCAGGCTTTATCTTGATCACCAGCTATAGGGTGTGTGGGAGAGCTGGGGGAGTGGACCCCAGCCTCACTCTGGGGGACCTAGAAATAAATTCACATTAAAAACGAAATGGGAAAAAAGCCAGTCACTGAATTCGATGTTTCTGACTAGTGATAGCTGGCTGAGGGGAGATGTTAGGAACTTGTTAACGCCCTGAGGGAGACGAGGGGCAGCTATTGCATCCCTCCTCCCCAGGGTGCTCGCCTTTCATCGGGATGGGCCCCTAAGCCCTTAATGCCAGAGGAATGGGTACGTAATGTGGAATGTCAGCGCCAGCCATCTGGCAGCAGTGACGTCCGCCAGGCCAGGCGGGCTCTCTGGTGGCAGCGCGTGGCTCCCGGCTCCCTCCTGCCCTGACCCTGGCTGTAGCTGCGGGAGACTTCAGTGAGGCGGGAGCCCGGGCACCTGTGGCGTGCAGGTGCACACATGCCCTTGGGCCAGGCAGCCAGCGATCCTGCCTGCTGGGGAGCTAGACGGGCCTTCTCCCTCCCTGATGAGTCACAGGTTCTAGTTTGTGCTGACTTGAGAATCAAGAGAGGCTCCCGCCCGGATGAGTGATGTGTGTGGGAGCCTCGCAGCCCTGGACATTTCCGCTTGGGAGTGTTTGTACTGAGTGTGGTCACCTAGTGTGCACTTGAGCTGAATGATCAGCTTCCTGGTATGAACTGAGAAGCTCTGATAGCCAAGAAGAGGCCAGAATGGAGAGGAAACCGCTCCTCCAGGCACAGACTAAGGGGTGGGTGTTGGGAGGTGACCCCAGCCTGTGGGCTGGGGACTCAGGATCTAGCCACCACATAGCAGGTGGCTTCCCCCGACCCTGCCCCATGACCTTCTCCTTCTCTGTGGGCCTCACCAGGGCACCTGAGTAATGTGGTTCTCCACTGGTGCTGAAAAAGTCTGGCAGGACACAAAAGGTGGGCAAGTGGCCAGATCCAGGCAACTAATGGATGAAGCTCTGGGGCAACGCCTGGAACATGTGCTGAGGTCTCACAGTCAAACCCAGCCGGGCAGTCTGGGGGCCATCTCCTCCCCAGAGTCCCAGCATACTTGGGAAAACGGGCACCACCAGGAGCCCCCATTGTCCAGTGGGGTCGGGCGTGGGTAGCACTGGCCAGTGAAGGATGGCCAGGGGTTGCTCTGTCTGGTTCTAGGGGGCAGAGACAGACCTTCTCCTTGGTTTGCCTGGGGCAGCCCTGGTGGGCTTCTGATTCCAGTCTGTTCTTTTACTTCCCGGGGAGCTGAATAGCAGGGGCTCACCGGCTTGGCTGCATCCACTGTCTGGGGTTTGAGCTCCGTGTGATGCCTACCCAGAGCAGGTTTCTTGGAGCAGATGAGTTGGGAAGACAGTGGCATTTTAGACCCATAGCTAGAGGGGAGGGTGCTGGCTGTGAACGCATAAAAGTTATTCTCATCGCTGGTGGGGAGCCTTGTGATGGTGAGGGCAGCCTGGCAGGTCCCACGGTTTCCGACGGGCTTCATCACTCCTCCCCTGTTAAAACCTGCTCTGTCTGATGAGCTAGGGGGTGAGTGATGCCCATGGGGTGGGCAGGGTGGGTACAGAGCCCTCCACTGGGGAGCCTTTCCGGCTCAGCGCTTGGTGGTGGCTCTGATGGGCTGGAATGGGCTGTGGGGAATGAGTAGCAAAGTTCAGAAAAAGTGAAAGAAACCTCATTATGTCCTGGAGACAGAAAAGGAGAGAGAACTGAATTTTTTTCTATGGATCACTTTGTTTCCTGCTTGGCTTCTCTGGCCACGGTAATTACGGGATAATTATTTCTCACCTTGCCCATCTCTGGCCTTTTGGGCTAGAAGGGTGTGGCCTCCACCTGCGTCCTCACCAGGAAGAGGGAGGGGGGAACAGGCAAGGAGGGGAGGCTGGTGAGATTGAGAGCTCCCAGTGCACAAAAGATGGGACTTGGGGGCAGCCGACCAACCTGGGCCGGGGCCCATGGGGCCACCTCGGGGCAACACCAGCCTGACGCTGGGTCTGGTGACAGGCCAAGGAGGCTCCAGAACCAGTCCCGTTCCAGCTGTGACCCCTTTCACCTGTCACTGGCTGCCGTGAAGGCCCTGGTGGGTGTCCTCATGCACAGTTTTCCCTTTGGAAATTGCATGTATCCACCTGGTCATCCTTACCCGGGCAGTCCCGCCTGGCAGAACGGTAGGCAGCCGTCTGTGAACCTCTCCCTGCCGAGGGCCTGACGTGAAGGGTGCTGCCCTCCCCCCACCTTCCTCCCCGCCTGCACCTGACCTCCTCACCTGGGTCCCTGCAGTAGCCCCCTCTGCTCTCCCTGAGCCTGTGTTTTCCTTCTTCAGTTCATTGTATGCGCATTCCGGGGTAATCTTCCTAAGATGTCCGTACCTCAGCCACCCCCTCTCCAAGAACCATAATCCCAACTGGCCTATTGGCTGTCCCCTCCTCATCTTCCCCTGCAAGGAAACGAGATTCAATGTGTCCGAAACCGGCGCATTCCAGAGCCTTTATGAGCCCAACTCCGATTAATAATTGTTTCCAGATTGCTTCTCTTGGCGTCCACAGACTGGATTTTCCAAGAAGGTGACCTACGCTTTGTAAAACTCAGAATTATGAGGGGAGTCTCCAGGGTGGCACTTTATTAGCTCAGCTGTGGTGGTGATTGGCTCACTGAGGCTTCTGGCCGGAGGTTCTGCGGGCTGCTGACCGCCCTCCCCTCGGGTCTCCAGCACCCCCACGGCTGCGGTGCCATGGGGTGTGAGCAGGGTGGGTGCACAGGACGGGCTCCTTGCCACCTTTCTTCTTAGCCATCAGCCAAGGTCCCAGTGCCTATGTCCATGGAGAGGGCGAAGCTCTTGGACTTGGTGAGTTGTGCACCACCAGGCCGGGGATCTGAACACAGGGTGTGGCCTTGGCCTCTCACTGCCCCTCTGCCGCCTTTGTGGCCTGTCTCAGCCAGCTCAGAAGCTGAGATTGCTTCTGGAGAGCTTTTGGGGTGGAAGCTTGTGTGGACCCGTGCCTCCTGCCCACCCTCACTTGGAGCACTGCATGGCCTGGCCCCCAGGGACCCTGCTGTGGCTCTTCCCTCCTGGGGAAGTACTCCAGGAGGGGTACCTGCAGGCAGGCTGTGGCCACCACGGGATTGACTGCTGACCCGCTTTCTCCCACCGGCAGGGGCACCCAGGGTGGGGCCTCTGACCCCTTGGGCGCTAGGGAGTGCCGGCTAGCATGGGAGGTCTCACCTCTGCCACATGCCCCTTGCCATAGGGGCTAAAGTAAAATGCTGCCTCAGAGTGGAACTGGAGACTGCTGCCCTCTACAGTGCTGCATGCCCTGCCTCGTCACTCCCGACCTGTGTGGCCTGTCAGGCCCAGTGGGGGCAGGAGGTCCCTGATGGATGAGCAGGGGAGGGAACCCCCAGTGGGCCACCCTCTTTTTGAAGAAAGGCCTTGGGGCTGGGGGGCTACACATGGAACCTAAGTGCCACAGGTGGGCAGCAGTCTTTGGAACTTGGAGCCAGGTGGGTGCCCAATCCTCCTGGATGGACTGGATGGGACGCATCCAACAGGCTGTGCTTGTCTTGCAGCTTCTCCTGGTTCCCGATAACCTGACAGAAGCAGCAGGTGGTGGGAGGGCCAGTGAATCAGGACTTCCTGAGCTGGCCTGGGGCGCAAACATCCCCCCCTGCCCAGAGCAAGACGACGGAAACAGTGCTCGGAAACCCATGTCCACCCCCCCGGGTCCACAGAGACCCTGTGCTGCCCCGAGTGGCACAGACCCTGTTGGCTCCGTGCCCTGGGCCCCGGAAGGCCTCTCTGAGCTCCTGCTCCTTGGTGCCCGGCCCTGCCCCAACTGCTCGCCCAGTTCAGGTTTTGTGAGGGTGACTGGTCAGTGTGTGGACAGGGTTAGCTTTGTCCAGGCCCAGCAAGTGCCAAAGCCATGGATGTTCTGGGGCCTTGAGAAAGTGAAAGGTCTTGTTCCAGCAAGACCTCATACCTAACCTTTCCCTGAGCTGGGAGAATTTGTGCCAAACCCTAGGGACTCCGCATCCGAGAGTCAGAGGCCTTGAAAGGTGCAGTGAGGGCCAAATGTTGTGTTCTCCCAAATCCAGTGCTGGGTCAGGAGTGGTGCCGTGGTCTAGGGGGAGAGTTGGCAGGGCCAGAGGCTCTGCCCCCCCCAGTCTTTCTGGAACTTCACCCCGTCTGAGGAAGTGAGGGTGAAGTGCGGAGTGAGGGCTGGGCTGGGGCAGAAGTTCATGGGGTGAGGCCTGGCTTGGCTGGAGGAAGCCAGCCGCACCCGGGCTGTGGGGGGTTGGGGCTCCTGTGAACTAGGCTTGCCATGGATGGTGTTTGCAGGCAGTGACGTGGTCTGAGGGCCAGGCGGGGTCTGGGGGAGGGGCTGTGCTGAGGCCCGTGGTTCCTTGGTATGAGTCCCACAGCTTCTGCAGGCAGGTGCGTCCCTCCATGCTCATAGGCACCCTCACCAGCCTTGGTGGTCCTTCTAGGCAGTGCCCTGACCCTGGGCAGCACACAGGGGCAGCACATGGGGGCCTGGGGAGCAGATGTGTGAGTGGGCGGTCACAACATTTTGGGGAGCAGGTGTGGAGGCTGGAATGAAGGCGACTCTCAGCTGGGCTGGTGTAGGGGATGCACTTCAGACCAGCTCAGGTTGGTTTCCCATGGGTGATGGGCATGGGAGAGCCGTTTACACGCAGGCCCGGTGCTTGCTGCACTGACCAGCTAAGTGGGCACAAGCACCAAGGCCAGCTCTCTCCCTTGGGATACACGCCCTTCACAGCCACATCTGGAGCTGGGGGTATCCCCTGGACCGGCCAGCCCCTCACCGACGTGGCCAAGGTCGGGTTCCCTGTCCCGCTCCCCGAGGTCAGAGCTCTTACGGGGCCTGGCGAGCATGGACGGGGGCCTTTGTCCTGCAGACCCTGCTCCTAACCCTGTTCTGTCCCCACAGCCCCATGCTGCCCTTGCAGTGACACAGAGGTGCTGTTGGCGGTCTGCACCAGCGACTTTGGTAAGTGTCCTCATGCTCCCACCACGTGTTGGGAGCCCCACTTGGGCCTGGGAGGACCTTCCCGTGCTGGCACTAAGCTTGGGGAGGAGACTGCTGAGGACAGTCGTAGTAACAGGAAAATGCTTTTTTTCTGTGCAGTAGAGTGACGTCTGTCTACCCAGGGGAGGGACCTGCCTGTAAGGCTGGGAGAGGGTCAGGAATCCTACTAGAGGTGGTCACGGAGCAGTTTCCTCCAAACAGGGATGCTAGCCTCACTTCAGAGCCCTGCTCTCCTCTGGGCGCCCTGTGGATACGATAGCAGGAGTTCCTGGCCCTGGGGGTCCAGAGAGCCCAGGGGACCTGGGGCTGAGGTCGGGGACTCTGCTGCGTGCATGTGACCTTGGCACAAACCCTCAGGCGGGGGATGGAAGCAGTCTGCTGGATGCTGGTGCCGGACAGGAAGCCAGCCCAGCTGGACCCGGCTCTGGGCGCCCCCACCCCTGCAGAACGAGGCTTGGGGGCTGGGCAGGGTCCTGGGTGTGGGCCTGCTCTGCCAGCTCCTTCCCATCACCTCCTCCCCTCGGAGCTCCACCGCGTCTGTCTTGTCTTGATACAGAGCTGCCGCAGATCTTGTGGATTAACCGTGGTTACTTGTCTTGTTCTGACTTGAAAACCTGATGCACAATGTGGTTTCTGTCTTCTGTTTTACCCCGCTTATGTGGCTGTAGAAAAATATCTTCACCCCTGACAAAGTCAGGGACAACCCCCTAGAGGGCCTCATGCGCATGAATTGTTCTTTTTAATGGGATTTCTGGAATGCAGAATTCAGGGTCAGCCCTGGCACAGGTGCCCCGGTGACCGCACTGACCCCATGTCCTTGCCTCCGTAGTCGTCCGAGGCTCCATCCAGAACGTCACCCACGCACCGGAGCAGCAGGAGTCCACCATCCACCTGCACGTGAGCCGGCTTTATCGGCAGAAGAGCAGGGTCTTCCGGCCCGCCCCAGAGGGCGGCGGCTGGCGGGGGCGAGTTGCCACGCTGCTGGAGTGCGGTGTGAGGCCTGGGCGTGGTGAGTTTCTCTTCACCGGCCACATGCACTTTGGGGAGGCCCGCCTCGGCTGTGCCCCACGCTTCAAGGACTTCCAAAGGATGTACAGGGATGCCGAGGAGAGGGGCCTGAACCCCTGCGAGATGGGTACGGAGTGACTGTGGGCGAGTCCACCGCTGCCGCAGCGAGTGCTCGGATCGGGGGCTCCCTGGTGCTCAAGCCATGGAGGCACGTGCCACGAGGTCCTGGCCAAGGACTCCCTGACTGATGGGAAATGTTGTAAAATGCAAACTAAGTTATTATATTTTTTTTTTTAAAGAAAAGTCCATAGGAAGCAAACTCCAGTGTCTTAAAATGCCTTGTGTGCCATTTCATACCATTTTTCAAAAGCACCTGACGTCCTTGCGCTCGGCTGGTGTGTTGGGTGACATGCTGGGGCCGTAGCCCACAGAGGACGCCCAGCACCAGGCCTTGTACGAAGCTTGGGTACCATTCAGAGTAGTTTCTTATGACGGGAACTTACGGAGCCAAATACTTATTTTTTGTTTTGTTTTTGCTTTTCAAAGAATGTGCTTTGCTGGCCGTGGTCATTTTTGGGCTGCAGGCTGTTTCCATTCCAGAGAATAAAGACCAGCGTCTGATGGAACAGTGGTGCGTCTGTCTGCAGCCCTGGGCGGGTATGCACGGCACTTCCCTGGTGTCAGGGCTCTCTGGGGGTGAGCACACCTGAGGGAGCCCCACGGCCCTGTTGCTCTGGGCCTTTCACTCTGGGCCCAACTATAAGTGTGGCTGTTACTGTCACGCTTCAGAAAACACTGCTTGGCCTTAGCCAGACTGCACCTCCTCCTTCCACCTCTGTCCCCTTTAGCATCTGCCCTCCCCTTCCTGTTAACCCAGATCCTGCCCTTTGACTCCAGCTTCCCCCAAATGCCCCAGCCCACGGCAAGTCTGGACAGTGGGGGGCTGGTCTGCACTGGGCCAGTGACCTCCACACCATCACGGATGAGCAAGTACCCAGCAGCTGCTGTAATGAATGACCACAGACTGGGGGCTTAAACAACATATGTTCTCGTCATTCTGGAGGCCAGAGTACAAAATCAAGGCGTGGGCAGGCCCAGGCTCCCTCTGAAGGCTCTAGGGGAGGAGGTTTTCCATCTCTTCCAGCTTCTGGTAGCCGCCGACAGTCCTTGGCCTGTAGAAGCATTATTCCAGGCTCCGCCTCCTTCTCCCCTTTGTGTGTCTGTATTCAAATTCCTCCTCCTATACGGACACCAGTTACAGGATTAGGGCCAGTACAACCTCATTGTAATTGATTCCACCTGCAAAGACCCTATTTTCAAATAAGTTCACGGTCACAGGTTTTAAGTAGATGGGAATTTGGGAGGACACTATTCACCCCACTCTAGGGGTCACTGAGGTGTCAAGTAATCAGACCAAAGCCTGCATCCACATCTGTGAATCAGGTGATTTCTCCCGAGCCGCTGCTGAGACTGAAAGGGGCTCTGGGAGAGGACACTGCTCAGTGAGCATCGTACCAGCTGCACCCAAGACTCAGGCACACTGTGTGGCCACAGGTAGGTGCCGTGTGCTAGCTCAGGTGTGGCCTGGCTCAGGTGTGCTCTGCATCAGGTTGATGTGGCCTGGCTCATGAGTGTCCTGCATCGTGTAGGTGTGGCCTGGCTCGTGTGTCCTGCATCGTGTAGGTGTGGCCTGGCTCATGAGTGCCCTGCATCAGGTTGATGTGGCCTGGCTCATGAGTGTCCTACATCAGGTTGATGTGGCCTGGGTCATGAGTGTCCTGCATCGTGTAGGTGTGGCCTGGCTCATGAGTGTCCTGCATCGTGTAGGTGTGGCCTGGGTCATGAGTGTCCTGCATCAGGTTGATGTGGCCTGGGTCATGAGTGCCCTGCATCAGGTTGATGTGGCCTGGCTCATGAGTGTCCTGCATCGTGTAGGTGTGGCCTGGCTCATGAGTGCCCTTCATCAGGTTGATGTGGCCTGGCTCATGAGTGTCCTGCATCAGGTTGATGTGGCCTGG